>NW_020271856.1:491367-578282 GCF_003268045.1 Sipha flava | reverse complement strand
TCAGATTTATACTTGACATAAGTATATTTTCAGTTTAAAAAATAACAACAAATTGGTAGTTACCTAATTAGAATGTGCAATTTGATTAATAAAAAAAAAAACTATTACTACAATTAATACTGACATTGTAATAAAAATTATAATCATATGGAAGTGAAGTAAAAAGGAGCTCTCTATCATACCATTGTACATTAAAAAATGTGTAGTACGAATTTTTATGAAAAATAGGGGCCGAGTTGTATCTGTATTATGAATACTGTATTATTTATATAGTATATTCTATAATTTATGATTTATAAACATACTCAAGTTAGTAATATATTTAAATTTCATTAATAATACAAGCTATTGAATTTTAACCAGAAAATAACAAATACAAAAACTTGAGAATAAATAAAAATTATTGCATATGTGATAATTAAATAAAACAAGAATAGTATGATTTTTAAAGTATAAATATTAAAAAACTTAAACTCTGTATATATGGTAACATCGGAACTGATCTAAAAGTAGCAAACAATTTAAATAAGAATATAAAGGTACATTTTCCAAGGTTAGACACGACATCAGTATATTCAAATAAAAAAGACAATATCTTTAGATTGTTTTTTCAAGACGCGTCTGGTCGCGATTACCGAATTTTTGGTCTCTGCGGTCGATGACACTACTATATACGCCGTGTTGACCATAAATAATTATATGGTATACATTTGAACCTCTAACTAAAAATATTTTTTACTTATATTTATTCCTTTTTTGAGTAAGGTAATACATGTAGGTTTTACAAACCCAAGCTTATAATCTCAGAAGTATTTATACAAGTATATACTTAATGTAATACTCAAATATTCTTAGTATTATTTAAAACGATAATATATTAGGAATCAATATTCTAGAAAGATTACAGCATTTTAATTTTGTTTTAACAAAAATAGCAACCTTAAAATAAAATTGAAACACATACACATATCAACTTATAAATATTTATTTTACGTACTTTGACATTCTCCTTGGATTTGGCTGACGATAACAATTTCTAAAAAATAAATATGATTTACTTAAATATATTTATTTCAATTAAAAGTTATTGCAGTTATTGCTATAGAACAGGGATGGCAAACCTTTTGAACACTGCGTGCCTAAAATTACCTTTTTTTTTTTTTTTTATAGAGCGTGCCATGAAAAAAATATTATATTTTGTTATATTATAATTTGATTGTATAATTAATGTATTAGTATAAAAAGGTTAGTTTAGGTACATAATAATAATAATAATAATAATAATAATTATAATAATATTGCTTTGTTAATTATTTATATTATATTATAGGTCCTATAATATATAATAGTAAAAATTTTCGCGTGCCATGGATTTGCCATCCCTGTTATATAATATATAATAATAAAAATTTTCGCGTGCCATGGATTTGCCATCCTTGCTATAGAATATAGCCTGAATATATTTACCTGAAGAAATAAAGTTCGTTGATGGTCATCATCCATGTCTAATAGATCATCAATATCTACTTCAACTTCACATTCTATACCTTCAACAGCTGGGTCCCTCTGAAATTAAATGAATTATTAGTGTGTAAATTAATGTACCAAAATACAGTTCCACGTGTGCATTCCATGCAAATATACGTACAGTATAGTGCCACGTTAGGCCGTCTACACACGGAGATATTCATTAGAAACTAAACGGGTTTGTGATTTAAATTACTTATCGATTACTAACGCATTAGTAACTCGGATCTGCACACGACCATATTGAAAAGTGATCGAAATCACTAGTTTATACTGATTGGTTATGGAAGGAGGACCTGTATCATCATTTTTTAACACCATGGATGATTCCAGTGATGAAGAAATTATGATTGCATATTACTATTACCATACCAAAAAAAATAGAAAACAAAGAAGATTTTGGGTTCATCCATACATTGAAAGAAATTTTCACCATCTACTATTTGTTGCCGCGCGAGAATTGAATCTTCTTCTACAAACTTTATGTTAAGTTTTTGTTCGTTCATTGTTTAATTTATTAAGAAAAATTAAACAAGAAAATATTTGATTTAAAAAAAAACACACAATTCGAAGTGACGAAGTCGAATCACTTGGAACTGATCACTCACGCATTTGTAACTATTTAGTAACCAGTAGCGCCGTATGTTGTGTTCCATTTCACAATATAGTTAGTGACTAAACGTAAAATGATTATTTAATTTGCTTAATCTATCCACCAATATAAATTAAATTACATTGCCATATCAAATCTGACCCGAAGAATGAGTTCAAACCAGTTGCGTTTATACAAATAAATTTCGATACATAGAGATCAACTGTTTTTTGCCATTTCTTACGGTAAGAAATATAATTCCCATTTAAAACTATATTTTATTCCTTTTTTTATAATGGCAATTATTTTCTCTGTTTTATTAATATACAGTATGTTTCACTCAAATAGTAACATGAAACATTTCCTTTCAATAGTGGTGGTATGACACGGGTTTTATTGAAGCAGATGTCTCATGACTAAAATGGGGTGGGTAAGTGGTGTTATTTAACAGAAAAGTTTAATACATAATTTGTATATAGAACATAAAATATTACTGTAAATTATTTGGTCTGAACCTGTTAATTTTAATGTTTAATTATCTAAAAATACAATTTAATTGTATCTTGTGGTTTGTAACTTGGAGTGGGTAGTCAACAGACGTAACTGTTTCATTGGTAAATAAATTTTGGGCCGAAATTCCAGTTACCTTAGATTGAAATGGGTTTTTCTTTTCGAGAAATATTAAAATACATGTTTCGTTATAATTTTCAAATTTGTAATCCTTTTATTGTGCGCATGTACAATAAAACTTACAATTTTTAAAAGAGCAACATACACACATATTTTCAATACCATATTTTGATACAATTTTTTTTAAGCAACTTTAATAAACAAACCTTTTTATACTTCAAAAATTAACTGAATTACAACAATCTTAATTTTAAATAAAAAATATTTTTGCTAAAATTTTCAATTTTCTGTATTTTATTATTTTAATATTATTATTGGTTGGAATATGAAATGCTGATTAAAAAACGCCATAGTTTATCTAATTCACCAGTAATATCTAAACATTAAAAAGAAATAATTCTTTATAAAACAGTTAGCCATCAACCAATAAGGCCAACGAGGCTAATGTGCAAAAATTATAGTTCAAAACAAAAAGAAGTAAAACCTGACAGGATTAGTTAAATTTGTGAAGATTCTTTAAGGTTAAGGAGAATCAGGAATTATTTTTAACTATATCCAAAGAATCTATGTCATTAGTATTAGACTCCATTTATATTCAACCTTGTTAAGCGTAAAATTTCTGATATTTTATTCGTATATGATTTACTAAATAATATAGGTATCGTAGCTCACAACTACCCAATACGTAACTCAAACTTATTTTTTGTACCTTTTTTTTTTAAAAAAAATGTGTGCTGATTATTTTTTTCCAAGAGCGCTCACCTTTTGCAATCAAATTTGTAATAATGTTGATTTTTTTTATATATCTCGTGATTGTATTAGGGTGAGGGCTTTGTCATTTTTTTCGAGATAAAATAATTGTATATTATTATTATTAGTATTATTATATTATCACTATTATTTAAAAAAAAATGTGAATTTGTATATCTATTTTAACTATTATTTTATATACTATTATTATGTTGATGTTAGAATATTGTACCTTATCTGTAAAGGGCTTGACCCGTAAATTTAATTAATTAAATAAATAAATGGGTCTGTCTATGAAAACCATCACAGGTAAATTGTAGTAAGTTATTATTTTAAAATTTTATAACATAAAATAATATAAATGTAGGCATTTGTAAGTGTATAATTTATTTTATAAAATAATCTTATTTGAAATATGTTAAAATAGTTATCAATAAAATACTTTTTTTATAGTATTGCTAGTCTAAAGATTTAGACAAAATAGTGTTAATCACCCAGTCGCAGAATGCATATTCCCGACTACGACAAGCCTACACAATTCAATTGTAATTGCCGGAGACCTAAATTCTTAACATACTAATTGGGGCTGTCGTGTCAATAATCCGAACGGAGTCAAACTTCAAACTTTTATTTCCAACACTTCTTACACAATAATTGCACCAAACGATCCTACCTACTTTCCTAGAGACATTAATAGGCTACCAGATATCATAGATATTTTATTAATTAAATCAATTCCATTTATATGCATACAAGAAACTCTCGCTGAGCTCGCCTGACATACCAGTAAAAAATACAATTAATTCGTCTTCACAATCTTATCAGTTTAACAACTCGTTAATTAAAGAAAAACCAAACTGGAACATATTCTCCGATCATGTAAATACGAATTTAATAATACTAAAAACAATACCAATGATCCTAGTGGCCGATCAAATGTCCGAACACCTTACCACAGTCATTGCGGAAGCCGCAAGAGCGTGCTCGAAGCCCACTCAACAAAACACGAAAAATTGGCATTTAACCTAAACGTATATCCTTCTTAATTCAAAGTAAATACCAAGCTAGACGCATTTGGCAAAACCATAGAAGTACGGCAAATAAAAATACATTAAACAAACTCACTAAAGAAGTAAAAATGGCACCACAAATCTATCATGTGTCGTCCTATGATAACTATTTGTCAAATATGCACCCGGGCGACTCAAATCTATGGAAAGCGACTAAAAGACTATTGAATCAAGATATAAATATAATCCCTCCTTTCCGTGCAGCAAATCAATTTGTGATATCTGATGTAGACAAATGTAAAGTTTTTTTCAGAAATATTACACAACACATTCAGGGCCGAAGATGAAAATCGGGGGGGGGGGGGTGAATAATACAAAAAATGCTGACTACAATTTTTTTACTCAATGTATCTAGTATAACTAACTATATGTAGTCGTATTTTTACTTTTTAACATGTATATACGTGTCAGTGTCGCACGTTCTTAAAATTAATAATTTAATTATACATATAATAATATTTTATATTGTATAATAAATAATTCTATAAATTATATTCGTGTATACACTGTATTATGAAATAGGTAATATTTGTTTTCCGTAAGTAAAATTAGGTTTTTTTAGGCTATAATGAAACAAGTCCAACCGCCGACTAGTGTTTTCGTTGGGGGGACACTACTCCAGCCTATCTCTGCTAGTGTACCCCAAGGCTCAAAACTGGGAACTATCTTATTTAATAAGATTAATTATTATTTATTTACATATCTGACATACCACAGTCACCATGCACCAACATTGCCCTTTTTGTAGACGACACAGCAATTTACACCGAATCCCGTAACCTTGAAGCGATAACTAACAATCTACAAGATCACCTAAATTCACTTTCCAAGTGATTTAAAAGCTGGAAAATATTAATCAACGCTTCAAAAAGCTCAGCAGTTATATTTAGCCTGCGTCGCTATTCTACTCCATTACTGCTAAAATTCGACAGCGATTCTATAACCTGGCAGTCGTTCGTCAAATATCTAGGTGTTACACTTGACAAGAAACTAACCTGGTGGCCACACATATCCACAAAACTTCAACAAGCGTGTCAGTTTCTCAATGTTATTTCCTATACTTCATAAAAAATCAGCTATACACAAAAAATTCTTAATATTAATATACAGGCAAATATTACGCCCACTACTTACCCACGCTTGCCCTATCTGGGGTAATTGTTCATCTGCACACATAAGAAAAATTCAAATTTTCCAAAATAAAATATTAAGAATAATAACAAATACACCATGGTTCATACGAAAAGTAAACCTACACAAAGACCTCCAAATATTAGAAATCCAAGATCATATAAGAGCCTTTGCTAAAAATGTCCATAGTTCACTTCAAAAATCAACAGGGTCATTAGACTACAATCTACACATACGTTCTCCACCCAATAGACGCCTCAAATGCGGTTGTCCACATGACCTCATTAGCTAACATTATACATTTTTTAAGACGAGAAAATTTAAAATTATAATTACTTGTTACTAAACAATTTATTAATTTCTATACATATAACACATATAATACATAATGTACTATTTTATATCATATTATATAATTGTTTAACTAAGTAGTCATTTATTGAATATATTCCATCTTATCATCATGTTAATATCGATAAAAAAAAACTCTTGTATATATCCGTAGATGTAGATATCCAGCAAGGGCTAGGAATGTCTTGTTTTAATAAAAAAAAAAAAATAATAATAAATAAATACGACTTATCATTTAGAAATAAATATTTGATAAGTTTTCTATAAATAGTTATATGATTATTAAAGTTCAGTTCTTAATGAAAAGAGTTATAAAGCAGTTGTAATAATCAACGATGGTGACGCATGAATCTAATAACAAAGACTGGGTAATTTTTATTTTTAGAAAGACAAAAATAAAAATAGAAGTATGAAGTTTCTTTACGGCATAATTTTATAAATATACAAAATTCAAATAAGTATGTTTTATATTTTAATTTTAAGTTAAGAGGACGTTGTACCCGTAATATTTAATGGGGAAAAAAGGTATACAAAAAATTGCTAATTGATGGTATTCTACTTACTGATTGGATAACTGATGTGTAAATCCTACCTCAAAGTATGCACAATTTGTGAACGCCGACTGACGAAATAACTCAGCAGTTTAATATAATATTACTAATATAATTTTTTAAATTTGCTGTAAATATTTTTCAATAATAAATTAATAATTTTTCCTAAAAATAGTTTATACATTAGAAAATAGAATATAATTATTATAAATAAAAATATACATTAGGGCAGCTGCCCCCTTGCCCCCCTTAATCTTGCACTGGGTTCATTTTATTATAATAAAGGCTAGTAATAATATTAGTTGATATTTCTTAACATTATAAATTATATTACTATTAAATATTATAAAATTATTACACACTAATGAGACTAATTTTTATTTTCAATAAATAATGAATTATATGTATATTTATAATGCCGAAAAATTTAATTTTAATACATTTTAAGAAAATTAATAAATATTCCTAAATAAAAATGTATATAAATTTGATATATGTTACTGCTTAACAAAACATTCATAACTAATGTGATACATTTATTATAACTTATATGATATTTTAACTATAGAAGTTTAATAAATAATTAAATTGCATTTGACTGATAAATTAAAATATTTATGTAAATGAAATATGTCATGTAATTTGATATTGTTTTCATAATTATAACAGATTACTTCATTTATATCACGTGAACATAAAATAAAAATATATATTTTCTTGTTAATCAGTTATGTATGATGTAAAAGTAAAGTTACTATACAACTAGTAATTACGTCAAGTTCACACATAAAATTGTATACATAAATAGCGTTCTTGTTATTAAATCTCATACTCAGAATTTATAAACAATCAAAAAATGAAATAAGCTTTGAATGGTATTATTATCAAAACTTTAAAATAATGTATACACCTGGAAATAAAATCGAATTTACTAATGTATATTATTCAGTGGCGGTTCGTAATGTTAAAAATAGGTGGTGCACAAAATAGTAAATTATAAGCATTTACTATGATGTAACATGTTATTACTGATTTAAAATAATGTATCTTTCATTTTATTTTATATATCGCTTCTCCGGTGGAACAACGGCGTAAGTGAAAATGTAATTGTTCTTCAGAAAACGTAATTGTTCCATTGGACATGTGATTAAAAACTGGTATTTTCAACAATGACGACACTGCTCTCTAGCGGTCAATAATAGGTATTATACTTATGTCATTGTTCCATTCGATAAAATGAAATGTTATTGTACTGTTGTCGTACTTATGTCTAAAAGTCAAAAATTTGCACTTATGTCGTTGTTCCACCGGAGAAGCGATATACTATTATTATATTATGAAATAATATCAACCATTTGACACAGAAATCAGATTATAAATGGAAAAACCTCAAAATTAATCGTAGATAGCTTTTTTTTTAAATCGGTTCGCAATAGTAACTGCGCACCGAGTTGCCTTGTATTAGCGACCCTCCCACTCGTCAACCATACATATTTTATACTGGCATGCGGTGCTGTCAGTGATGCGCACCGATTGATGTGTGCATTTGGCATAACTGTTTTTACTTTAGGAGCAATAATATGTTCACGATATAATAGTTCTTTACCGAAAAATATTGTCGATTTTTTTTTTATTTTAATAACACATCCATATTTTTAAAAAACAATTTACAACGGTTAAGTTTTAAAAAATAAAAAATTCTATTTTGATAAAATGGCAGGTGGTGCGCTTGCACCTGCGCACGAGCCGCCACTGATATTACAAGGAACTATATGGAAAACTGGTTTTCTTCGACAAACTTACTAATATTTAGGAAATTTTTGAGGTCAGTCAACCACATTATGAGTCACATAATAAACATAATAGATGGATAATTCAATGTATTTTCTACCAATGTCATGGAAGTTAGAACAATAGAAAAATGAATGTATATATATTTGTATATGTATTTATTTTTAATGAAGGAATTGTTTTCTATCATTAGGTACTCATTTCGAATAATAGCTTATAACGCGATATGGCAATATTGCAAAATAATTTTTTTGTAACATTAGCAGGGGCGGCTCATCACGGGAGACTTGAGACTGCGTAGCCCCTTAAAAAACACTGCTACTTGTAAATAATTATTATGTATAGAAATTTTTTATTTTTATTGAAAATATGTTATAGCGTTTTCTAAATTTATTATTGTAGATTTAAGGCCACAAAATATAAAACCTATAAATAGTTATTTGGATGGAAACACTATTTTAGTAATTTCGACGACGGTTGCCGTTTCATTGAAATCGACGTCCGACAGGCCAACCTTAAAGCTGGTTACACACTACGTTTAGCACTAGCGTACGCATTTTAGACGCTAAACTAAAGCTATTGAGTACGCGTTTAAAAAACTTGTTTTTGAAACAATTATTATCGGGAGCATAAACACGGGAGATAGTGTAACCTAACCTCGTTCAAAATACTTAAAAATATTTAAACGTACACATCGTACAACGTTTTTGTTACTTTCGTTGTTTAATTTGTTTTAAAATAGCGCTAAACGGATTAGATATAAATACATTAGATAATGTGAAAGCAGCTTGCTTAGTTTATGCATTGTATAAAAGATTGCAACAACGAAAGGAGAGAAAAAAAATAGTAACTAACTGTCGATGGTAGGTGCACCCACTAAACCTTAAAAGGCATCAGCTCAGGAAGGTCGATTAAAGCAGGGTTGAAAAGTATAATACGGTATAGTATAAAACACGTATTATACTGTATAAAAATAAAATCCCTTATAAACAAGAAAGCATTTATAATTTAAACACAATAAAATAAGAAAATATAAATTATAAATAAACAACTGTGGTGCTATTAATCTATTGTTAATAATTATCATTATTTTATCACGGACGTATTTATAGTAAATTCATTGTACTTGGGATGTTTGTAACACTTTTAATATTTTATATTAATAGATTATAAATGAAAAACTTAAGTAGATATATTACATAAAATAATAGTAAAATATATTTTTACAATATATAAAATTTAAAAAATTTACTTAATATCTGAAATCGGAATTATGTTTAATTTTTAAGAGTGAACTTCAAAAACCAATCGAATTATACGTTTTAGTCATTTTATACGTTTTATACTTGGGATATTATATGTGTAACGTACAAAACATTTTATACACGTATATTACCAACCCTGATTTAAAGTTACTTTTTCTGCATTGAGACAGCATCCAGAAGAATTTTTCAAATATTTTCGTAACTGATTCATAATCAGTGATTATAAACCGAAACGCTGCAAAATGCGACGTCGCAAACGTCCAGTGTGAATACAAAATGGAAAATACAATGTTTAATTTTACATGTTGCCGCGTCTAAAATGCTCAAAATTAAACTTGCGCGTTTCAAAGTGTTCAGACGCGCTGTTTTTTCCCTAATGTGAACATGACCATAATATTATGTTGATGCGTATTTGATTTTTGGCGTTCGAACGCCGCGTTTAAAACGCTACGTCGAAAACGCGTAGTGTGTAACCAGCTTAACATCTAATGGTTTGGCTTCTTGGACGGAAGGGACCGGGGAGAATAACCCGCGTATTATAGACGCTATTGAAACTGGGTTCACGACAGTAATTTTTGGTCGCTGTACACCGTTTACTGCGAATTCGCAGTTAAAAAAAATTGCAGAATTGAATTAGTTTTTTTTTTTAAAAATTTACAATTAAATTAAGTTAAAAATATTAACTAAATATTAAATAAAGTTTTAAGTATAATTAATTTTCCAATAAAAGGGTTTTTCTTGTTCGTTGTTGTATGGAGTTTATGTTAAATAATTTAAGTCTCCCCAAAACATTTACTACGAGTCACTAATGTTACATTAGCTAATGTGAAGTAAAATAGCTTTTACAATATATTTTAAAATAAGATTGTATTAACATAATATATAAGAGAGTACAAATTGTTGATTGTAGTTCAAAAAAAATCAGCCTGTAATCTAATACTCATACATTTTTCTGTTTATTGACTCATTCATCCTTACGAATAATATAATGAAGATATACAATATATTAAATAAACATAACTATAGAAAATTCCATTTGAAAAAAAAACAATGTCAATAGGTCTATTCATTATATATATCTATAACATTCACTAAGAGGGACTGCCCAAGTGTAAAAAAAAACACGACTGCATTAAAATCACTTCAAGTATTTATATTATAGAATAATTTAAATTTAGTTATTCAAAAAGTATGGTTATTAAATGGTCATACAAACTAATTATTTTACATATAAATTTAATTTAAACACGAATTGTTTTGAGTATTTTACTTTATTTTATAGTAGAGAAAGTCATTCTGGTCATGCTTCTAAGATTCAGACTAAGAAAGATTACAAAAAATAATTACTTCCAAACATAAAATTATCAAGCCATTCAAAAAAATGTACGAGTATAAAAATGTTGTTTGTAAGATATAAGTTATATAGGTAGTTTAAATTTATAAAAATATCTTTTGACATGTTCATAATATGTAAATAATGATTAAGTTTTTAAATAAATGACTTAGCTGTTTAAATAAGTATTTGTTTTTAAACTGATTTTTTTTTTAAATTAATATTACAGCTTAATAGTGAAAATCCGAACAATAACATTTATAATTTTAAATATTATCAACTAATTTAAAAACTGATTTATTTTTTTAAATGAATGAGTAAAATGTCAATACTACTATGTACTATAATATGTGAACATTAATTACAATACTTATCAATCATATTTATGGTGTACTAAATAATATCTAATAAGCTCGGAAGTGTTAGCAAATGCATATTTTTCTTGGTTCATCCTAGAACATCCATAGTAAGATACAAATATGTTTCTCATTACTCGGATATCATATACAAAATTTAATTTTGCTATTTTTTGCAAATTTACGAGTTTCATTGCTATTTTGCTAATTTAGGGTTTATAGTGCTATTTTCGTGTATATTTTAATGTAATGTAGGAAATAATCACATTTTGTTGTTAATAATTGTATTTACTTGGTTATATTTTTAAAAATAATTTAATTATTGGAAATAAATAGACTTCATCAAATATTATTTCATGTTTTCATTGACAATTTGATGTATTAATAGTTAGTGACGTCATTGTTATTCCCTTATTATATCATTACATTCATAGGCGTGCGCAGACCTCTTTTTTAGGGTATGCAAAAGGCTATCACTGCCTACACCCCCCCTCCACTAAAACTGTAAGATAATTTAAGCGTTCGAAATTCTGGTTCTTAATAACTGTTTAATTTAAAATTTTAATTTTTTTTCTTGAAAAAATTGACTGAATAGCCATTTCTTAATCGTTATAGCTGTCTTCATAATAAAAATTTAAAATAAATTATGAAAAAAAAAAATTAAATACATAACACTTGAAATGGTTTGAGTAATACGTTTAAATAAGGTAAATAAATAAAAACGTAATTAATTATATACTTAAATGAAAAACAAAATAAATTTGATAAATAATCAAAATTAATCATAAAACGATTCTGCGTACAGTTGGGTTCTATAATATCACCAATAATGTTTTCAGTATTTTAATTTATAGCCATTTCTTGTTCTGAAGTTGATAGCTAGTTAATCTCGCTTGAATTATTGTACTTCTTAATTTCATTAACACATTAAATCGTTATTATAGCATATGATTTGTGTTTCAAAAATGAATTAAACTGTCTGGGACTGAATATAAAAATATAATAAAAATCATAATGTAATACGAAATCACATAATATACATAAAACCAAATATGTCATAATTTTTATTTAATTTTTGTAATTTTGGATAGAAGGCTCTATGTTTAGTGTATGCAGTTGCATATTCTGTATACTTCTTGCACATGCCTATGATTGCATTAGATTATCAAACATTTTAATAATCTAGGATAATTTCCAAGGTAAATATATAAAATAATTTAATAATAAGTACATTTTTACAAATATATTTAAGTAATTTAACATTTTATAATTCAATCAGTAAAGACTATGTCTAATGAGCTTAACAATTTGTAAAATTACATTTTTTTCAAGTTAAATGCATATTTTTTGATTTTTCGTGCTATTTAAGGTGCATATTTTAGATATTTTAAGTATATATTAAGAACTAAAACGTAACATTTTTAATGCTACAATTTCCGAGCCTTGCTTATAAGTAATGGTGTTAAAAAAACAAACACCAATTAGATTTCCAATTTCAATAAATGATAGCAATATAATCTTCATTATGTTGTCCAATGTAAGATCAAAATAAAATTTTTTTTTTTAAATATCTATCTAGGTACATCATTTTTCAAATAAATTCATGTTATATGCAGTGCTCGATTTGAGGGGGGACGCAGGGGAACAAAGTACCCCAACTAATTTTCAGAAATTTTAGCGTCCCCCAACTATTATTACGTTATAATCATAACGCTCAGCTAGTTTTGGGGATGTTCTTTTTTTTAATATAAATAGAGTCCCCCTTCTTTAATTTTTCCAAGTCGAGCATTGGTTATATATACTAATTGTATTATTGCTGTAAATAACCCTTTGAATATACATTTATCTAAATGAACTTATTTATACATTTTAATACATATTACTATTTTATAATCATTATTAATTTACTTAAATTTAAAAAAACATATTTAACATTTTTTGAACTACTAGCTTCATAAAATTAATTCAAGTAACTAAAAGATATTGTATTTTTTCAACAGAGTCTAAAAAAATATATATGCTTTAAAAATAATATGAAATGATAAATAAATATATGAATGGAGTGAAATAAGAATAAGGACATTTTTATCTTATCGAACATTACAGAAATATATTGAGTAGAATATAAAAGGTGAGGTAGAAATAATTACCAACTATAAAATAACTTATTTCAATCATATTAATGACAGTTAAAAATTTCAAGAAACATTTTTTCTTTTTACTTATTTAAATAGAATTTAATTTATTAATAAAATAATTTGAAACAATATTTTGATATTAATCAAGTTATTTAGATACATAACATAATAATTTAATACAACTATTTCAATTGTTCAAGGGCAGATTCAGTATCTATTTACGGTTGGATCACTTTAAAGAAAAAATTATATATATATTTAGAGAATTATAAGCATATATAAGGGTGTCTTGAGGGCTTAGACTCCTCTCAAAAAAAAAAAAATGACAATACTCTACTAAAACTGTCAACATTTATTATTATTCATTCATTCTAAATATACTTTATTTTTAATAGTATTTTACAATGGGGGTGTCAATTATTCCCAATATCCCCTCTTTTATCTGCCATTGAAATTGTTGAGTTACCAACAAAAGAACTTCTATTAAATTATTATTTGTATTAAAATTAACTATAAAACAATGCTATTTTTATTGTAATATTTTTGCCTACTGAAATTTTCAAAAATAATATACACAACAACTTACCTTAGGTAAATCATAGAGTTTTTGGAGTTCTTCTAATAACCACATTTCAACAGCTAAACGTTTTCTTATTAGACTCATTTGATGAGCACCATACTTAGCTGTTAAAAACTTTTCACGTTTTTCTTTAACTTCTACTTTTTCAGTAAAGTTCACATGTAATCTAGATTTTGCTGGACTTCTATTTGCCGATACTGAAGTATTTGGTTTTGCAGAGTTATTATTGTACGTCGAGGCTAAACTACACTCCATAATAGTTAATTATAATTTAAGCCACAGCAATAAAAAAATTAAAACAATTTTTTAACGTAAAAATTAATTTGAAAAAAATATTAAAAACTACAACAGAAAATATAGAACTACCAATTATTTAAAAGCAGTAAAATACGTACAAAGAGTTTACAACATATTTTAATTATTGAAATTCTTAATCACAAAAACAACGTACCTACAAATATACGCAACGACTGTTATCAAACTAAACTGTATGCAACTGCTATATCGCTAAAAAATATTTCAATAAATAATGTTTCTGCTGGTTATAAACAGGATGCCAAATTCCCAAATCTTTAAACAGTGTTACCAAAAAATTACTATATAAAGCGACTTATATGCTTAATATTTAAGGATATTAATACCGATAAGAACGTTAAAGCTTTTGAAAACTGAACTGTAAATTGTTGTGTCTAGGCTTTTTGTTTCTATAAGATGATTGTGTTAAAATTAAATTTTAACGATTTACAATTTGAGACAGTTAATTTAACTGTAAATCAGTATACAGTATAATTGTGGGTCGTATGTTTTAAGTATGGATTTTTAAATACTTAAAATTCTATATTAATCTAAGATTAAAAATTATAACTGATTTATTGAACTAAACATAGATTCATAATATATTTTATTCAACAATTCCAATAAATGTTGAAAAAAAAAAATATTAGATTAATTTTTATAATATTCTAGAAAATACAGACATTTTCTAACATTTTTATTATTTTATAAGTAATAATTTAGTTTTCATAATCACTTTAAATTAATATAAAATAAGAATGATTAGTTGGTATGTAAATAATTAAACTGAATGTATTTAAAATATATAAATATATATATTTATGTATAAATCTTATTTAAGTTTTAAATGTATTCACATTATTTTAGTACTTTAATATACAAAGTTATTACACAAATATTATATAAATAGTGGGTTTACAATCAAATTAAATAATAATTAAATTATGAACATATTTTATTAATTGTTTCCCATGGTAAGAAAAGACTTTTAGTGTATTCATATGCCAAATGTGGATCTGCCAAAGCTGAAAAATTTTTTTAATTAATTAATTATTTTTGATAAATGTATTTAGTATTTATTTAATTATGATTTAGTATTTATCAGAATAATTTGATGACAAATGTGTCTATTGCTATTTTAATAGAATATAATACCATATGAAACAAATAATTAAGCATTTTGATTTAAAATAGAAATGAGAATAAAAATATAAATTACTGATATAATTTAATGCATTTATTCGTACATTTTCTGTTTGAAAATATTTTTTAAATTAAAAATTATAAATAGTAAAATTATACATAAATTATTAATTTCTAGAAAAATAAAACCATATAGATATTAAAAACATATATAAAAAAAGATAATAGAATAAAAAAAATGTTTATTCAATAAATATTTTAGTACTTATGCAGAATTGAAACCAAAAAGCTTACCACATTCGGGTATTTTAGATTTATGAGGAATCTCCAATAACGTGCAATATGCACTTTTAATTAATTCAGTTTTTGAGTCTTGAATATTTGAGGAATCCCAGCATACTTTAATTGATATTCCTTCTGTAATAACAAGAACTAATTAATTTTATTAATTCAACTAATCTAAATTTTTTTTTACCTTTTTCCCAATTTTGAATTATAGAATTACATGACATATCAATTGATGAAGCAAATAAAAGAGGAATTAGTTTTGGTCGATCATTTAATGTTTCCTTGCAACAAATAGTAGTACTTGCTGATTCAATAAATAATTTTAATTGCCAACAATAAAAACTACTAGGTGGTTGAGGTAAATTACTTAATGTCTAAAATAACATAGTTATTATTAACACTTTAGCTATATAAAAAAAAAAACTTATATACCTTCATTATTGGCATCCATAAAGGTAATAAAAATATTTTGTCATGAACGATACAATTAAATAATATTTGAGCATATTGTCGAATAACAGATACTTGAGATACTTGATAAGGATTGTTAACCTTATCCCCACTCAGATTTAAAAAGTAACGAACCATTTGAACAATTTTTGGATCAGAAGAAAATCCATAGATGGTTTCAGGCTGTAAATTAAAATACATATTTTAAAATAGTTCAAACCATCTAAAATTTGTTTATAAAAATTAATTTACCATTTTAACTTACAGAAATAGACCAGGAATTAAAATCATTTGAACTCAAAGTTTGGGCGATGAGAGATTTGTAACCATTTGGATCTTCTGAATATGATAAGTGACCAGCTTTATGCTTGACATTTAAATAACTGACATTGTCCAACATGTTTCTAGAATTGAAATTGTTATTAAGAAATACAGTAGTCACTCGATAATTCGAAATTCAATGGATTAAGCTAAAAATTTGATTTAGAGAGGTTTTTGATTTACTGAGTGTTCGAATAATCGAGGGAAAAAAATGAATATAATATATATATATATATTAATATAATAATTTTCTCTGTCTGATCCTTAATGATTAAGGTGTTAATGTAAGAGGGTCCTTTTGTTTGAGTATAGTTGAAAGCGTAAAAGCTGGCTGGTTACAAAAACGTAGAGCAACTTCTTTTTTTTTTCACCTGCCTCAACCACCATGATCACTTTAATTTTTTCGGTGATCGACAAACACTAATATTTTACAGTACCCATATTCCAATTGGCTACGTTTTATTCAATTTCAACAACTGTTTACCCATTTTAGAGGTTTATTTTGGTAAAATAATATGATTAAAGTCTAGATTAGGTAGGTAAGGTACAAAACAATTTATAAACTATGTTAATATTTAATCGCCGTCGTTATTAATTTCATTGCAAGTATGTCAAATAGCTGTATATAATCTTTAAACATATGAACATATGTCTAACTACGTCAAAGCAAATTTGAATTATAGAGATTATGAAAAAAAAAATTTGAATTGCAGATTGAGTTCCACAAACAGAAATTTTGAATTATTGAGGGGACTGGAATACAAGTATTATCTTCTAATTATAGAGGTTTTCTCAGAGGATTCAGCGTTTAGTTCGATTTATAGAGTTATTCGAATTATCGAGTGACTACTGTATACACAAAATTATTAAAAGATAATTTAGAAATAAGACATAATAATATTCATATGAGAGCAATAAAAGTAACAAAAAAGAAAATAATAACAATTTTAAAATAAGTCATACAAATTACTATAACATAATTAACATAAAATTGTATTGAAATATATTCTACAATTTTTAAATTTAGTTTAAAATAAATTCAACACTTTCTTACTCAAGCTTATCCCAATTTCTATCACGTTCAAATACTATTGACCAATATCTTCCATCTTCAACACGTACTTCTTTTAATAATGATAATTTAGGTAATAAACATGGAGCTTTAACAGTATAATGTTGATTTTGGTAATATTTAGAATCAAGGAATATAACTTTTAAATGGACATAACACAAGTCTCCAGAATCAATGTCTCTTGGTAATATGATTCTAGGTTCAGTAGCTAAAATATAAAGATGTCTGAAAGCTTGCAAATGATATCTGTATCATAAAAAAAAAAAAAAAAAAAATCAGATAATATTTAATTTGTTATGTTATAATAAATGTTACCTATTGTCATTACTATGAATTGGAAATTGAGGGTAAAATGCAATTATAAGTGCAGCTATTGCTTCTGAAGTTGTCGAAAGAGTATACTTTCCACCACCCAAAAATAATAGTCCTAAAGCCATATGGGTAGCTAAATGAGATCCATATGTAATAACATTATGGGGAGAAACACTAACTCTTGATCTCAAATATCTACAAATACGCAATACTTCTAAATCGCCAGTACCTGCCATTACCTAAATAAAAATAAATAATATAAATGTAGAACATCTTAAAACTCAAAAGGAAGTCAACTTTAAGATCTCCAATATCAAATATATTTAAATTTTTTTTAGAACAATACAGCAATCACTTACAAATGTATTATAACTTTCCAAAATTAATGGAAATGATTAATCGATATAAAATGTTTGCAGTATGCAAGGTATTTAAAATAGATATATTACCAATAATTTACCATAGATAATGATATTAGTGTAACATTTATACAAGTTTCAATAGTTGATTTTCCACAAAGTTCAGCTACTGATTTACTACATAATGATATAAACATTTGACAATAAGATAAAAGAGTATTAAAAGCTTCTTCATTAGCAGATCCAGCAAAACGCAAACCCATTGCCATACTACAGCCAGCTACAATGTTACAGTATGTTTGACTAAAAATAATTATATTATTAATATTTATAGTACATTTTTAATTTAATTAGATATTTTATATTTAAGATACTTGATAGTTTCTAAATCAGGATTTGCTATCCCTGGTTTAGGTTTGACCAAGCAATAACGTCGAATGGATTGGGGAACAAATTGTTCAATCCAATCTTTTGTGGGTAAAATGTAATCCCACATTATTAGACCTCTGGCTAACATTTTAAGTAATATAAATTCAGGATTAGTAAAATCTAAAAGATATGGGGAATCTGGTATACTCATCCAATTTGCTACAGCTCTATAAAATATAAATTTCAATAAATTAAAATTTAATAATTATAACAATTGTAACTTACTGATTTCCTGTTTTGAAATACATCATTCCTAAGGCTAATGTAGCACCTCTTGCAGTAACATTTACATTTACCATTTCTCCTTCACGAATTTGATAACTCGGATTAATATATTTATCTTTTTGTGCTCCTAAACCAAAATGTAGTAAAATATTGGTTATAGATTATTTCATCATTGTATAATATATCACAACAATTAAAATTTAAAAATTAAATTGTAAATAAATATATGAATAATTATTATAAATAACATTTTTTCTTTTTTAATTTAATTATTTTCATTACCTGTTAAAGGTTTTTTATGTCCTCCAACCATATAATAATGTAACGTATCAGCAATTGATAAATCGCTAAGTCCAACAACATCAGAACCTTTTCCTAACACAACTAAACCAAGACCAAGACTAGCTGCTAATGAATAAGATTCTCTATCAATACTATTATCCATTTCTGGACCAGGAGGACGACCTATCTCAGACAATAATGCTTCTGCTATATGTCTATGTGCAGTTTTTTGATAGAGAAGACCTATACTTAATAATGCTGCTATTTGTAGGTTTTGACTCATATCTAATTCAATTGTAGTTGGTGGTAATAAAGATTCTATAAAGATGCATAACATACGTGTTATTTCTGTGTCCATAGAACCTGATAAATATAATTAAACATAGATGAATGTTTTTATAAAAAATAATTGGTTTTATTTTAATGTTAAATTAGAATAATTATTGATTAACATTATAATAATGTGATTAATATATACATGATAATTAGAACATTACCTCTTTTAGCCGCTGCTAATCCAATAAGTATGGCAATACTGATCATTTCATGGGATCTACATAGATACTCATAAGTATTCATTGTAGCTAAGTTAGTAATATGTTTATTCAATCCTAATGCCATAAGAAATCCTGCATGTTCAGGTAATGCTTCTGGAGTACTCTGAAAAATTGTATATTAAATTAATATACATAAAATTATAAATTAAATATTATGATAGAATACTTTTGGCTTATTATATAAAATCCAAGTAGAATCAATATTATCAGCTGAAGGCATTATTCGTAGTCCAGCAGCAACTCCATTATGAAATAATGGCCAAAGATTCATGTTAGGAACAACATCTATGTGACTTAGTTCAACTGCAGCACCTCGTGGAGTTTTACCAGACAAACAAAGTTTTGGTAATGGTAGTGGTTCAGTAATAACAGGTTGGATCGATCTCATAGTGAACATTCCTCTATTTAAAATAAATTAGATTATACTTAAGAATTAAAAATATAAAATACTATAAGATCAATAATTATATCAGTATTACACATTAGTTACAAAGAATCTGATATAATCAATAAAAACTATTAAAAGTTTACACAAAAAATTAATAAGTAATTTTAAAAAGATGTAATAAATTATTTGTACTTTAAGAACATATTTTAAAAACCTTTCCTTGATGAAATTTGAAGATTTAAACAACATGCAAACATTTAAGTAACTAAGTAATAACTAATAATTTTATTTCTATATATATATCTCTTAAAATTCCAAACTAGATTAATTTTCATTTGAAAATTTGTAATACACTTTATTAAAGAGAACATTATTAATTATATTTTTTTTGTATAAATATTCATAGTTCAACATTATTTACAGAATAAATATTTTTTCTTTTACATTTTGAACTAAAATATATAATGTATAGAATTAAAATATATCATAGATAACTTTATTAACTTATGAGTTATTATAAAAATTCAATTTAACAGTATATAATTGTACTTAAAAATGTATTTAATAAAATTAAATTTATGAAATATTTTGATTTCTTGAAATGTTTACTGTTCTCCATAAAATTCCAACAAAATAAGAATCTATTGTAAAAGATTATTATTATTAAATCATATTAAATAAATTTCACCTTCCAATTGGTAAGGCCATTGTTCTTGAACATATAGAGTACAAGTATTTTTCCTGTTCTTCAACAAAGTCATGGTCACTAGCTTCTGGTGGTTGTTTTATTCCTATGGTCACTGGATGACAAGACTGTAGACAATTTCTTACATCTGTGATACGATGATCATGGTTCCATAGCAGTTTCATAATCTATGATAAATAATTAAAAAAACAAGTACTAGTATTTTAATTATTGGTAACTTAAGAAAATTTATAAAATAATTTTATATTCAAATTTATGAAGAATTAGCATAAAAAATTAATGATATCTCATTATTTATACCTCATCATCCAGGTTTTCCATGCCATCTTTTACAATATTACTATTTGTTTCACCAGCATCATTCCAATCAATCAATTTTTCAACATTAATAGTTTTAGATTTGTTTTTATTGGAAAATGTATTTAATGTCTGGAATGCTAAATCTTCCCGCATTATTAATTCATATGTTGATTTTGGCCAATTTGTAGGAGGATTTTCTCTGCATTTATCAATAACGTCACATAATAAGATTGCAACTCCAGGTGGATAAGTTAGTAAAGTTTGTTGTGTAATTCCTATAAAAAAATTAATTAACAATTTTAATTTACTTTAGTGAACATAAATAAATTAATGAAAATAGTTTGTAATATTACCAATTTTTGACATAAAATAAGTGACTTGATGATATTTTGATATTTTACATTTTAAATTTATGTTTTTTAAAGAAATGATTTCATTTGTATGGGTTTTTACACCAGCAGGATTAATGACTTTCATTAGTGCTTTCATGTGAGATTTCTTTTTTAAACACAGTGAACCATATATCTATGTAAATAATAAATATGAAGAACTTATAATTGATTAAACAATACTATATAATTAATATTCAGGAAATGGAAATTAATATATAAATATTTGTTTCCTATTACTATAAATAATACTAATTATATGTTGTACCTGAATTATATTTTTAGTCCTTCTATTGACATTTTCTATGCAAGGATAAGGATTGGCTTTATAATATTTCATTAGTAAGAAACACAATTTAAATATATCTGGAGGACTTTGTTCAAAATATGGTGGAATTATTAATTTCTTCATATTTTCATTACTCAATTGATTAGACTACACAAACATATAACATTTATCATTTAAATACATTAAAACAATATTCATGATTGTTTTTTGTAAAGCAGGTGATATATACTTACAACTGATGATAAATTATTTCTGTTACAAATCAGTGGATAATCTTTCCAATAATGATAAACATATTCTTCTAATTTTAAATCAGTTGCTAATTGATATAATAACTGCACAATCATTGGCAACAAATCATTTTTCAATGTGTTGAGTTTTAAATCCTTGAAAATTAATTAACATAAATAAAATATAAAAATGTTTTAATTTTTTTTTTTATAGAATACATACTTCATATACTAAATGCAATGAAAATAATATATCATAGATGTATGGAAATAGTACGGCATTTGTATCAATATCATTTTTTAAAATTGTATTTTGATGATGAAAACTTAAAGGATAATTTTTTGACTTATTTTTCAACCCAAGGGAAGCTGCTATTTTATCGCCACGAAGATTATTAAAAGATGATTTTAACATATATGTCCAATCTTCATCACTGCCTATATCTAAAACTCTTTGCTTCTTTGACTTTGCTGGAGTATCGTTATTTGCATTTATAGAATCATGAGTTAATGGTAAAGACTCCAAATTATAGCCTATTAATCCAAATAACATCTGAAGAAATAAATTCCATTCCTCTTCACCTGATATATTTTGTGTGCCTGGTGCATTTCTAACTGTATACCATTTTGTCATAAACTCCATAACAATTGATTTTTGAAGAACATTTTTAAGTGTGTTTAAACATTTAGTAACTATAAAATAGAATTATTAGATGAAGTATATTAATAACCAAAATATAAGTAATTTATACTTTTTCTATTACAAACCTAATGGCGAAGAACTAACAACAGGAAAATCAACTCGAATCATACTTTCATCTACATGAACCTAAAAATTACACAAAATTCACATTTTGTAATAGCTTACAAAATGAAAATAGTACATACCAATGTAACACGAGAAGCTATTGGATCTCTTAATTGTTTTAATTCCAATTTTGATGTAAAACAACTTATTGAAGATTCAGAATATGGTGTTTCATAATGCACAATAAACTGTGATTCATACTCATAAGGCGATGAAATAATACTAGCATTTTGATTTGACTGAATATCCTCATTTCTTGTAGATGACAATAAACTTTTTCGACTATATTAAAAATTATTATAATATTTAAAAATCAAGAAATTAATACAAAATATTGTAAATAAATAACTTTCATGAAAAATTTACTTAATTAAGGGGGTCCCAATAGTTGACTTATTTTTTGCTGTAAAGTAAGAAGTATTTTCATCAAATGCTGAAGACAAACTTCCAAATTGAACCGAGCCAATTATTAGTATCCCAGAGTACAGTGAAATATTATTTTGACAATCCATTATTACAGTTAAATGTCTTGCCTAGATTAAAATAAAATGAATAAAATCTTCGTAATAATAAAGTTAATACAATAAAAATGCTTTACACACATACGGTCTTACAAAAAGATTAGATATACAATAAATAATTACTGGTAAATATGCGGCATCTTTTGCTGAAAGAACAGTAACATCTCCTAATAATATATCATTAGTATTTATTTCTGAATGTTCCAATACAACACATATTAACTGTTTTTTAGAAGGCAATAAATAACATAAAAATTGTTCTTCAACAAAATTCGAAGCAATAAATACTCTTGTAGAAGCACATTGTACTTGATTCCTAAACATCAATATCTAAGTTACATAAAATTAAATAGATTTTTAAAATAGTATAGCTTTAAAAATAATTTTGTTATGAAATTTAAGATTAATAAATTTAAAATAAATTATAAATAAAATTAAGAAAAAAATGTTTATAAATGGTTAAAAGTAATGTAAAAATATATACCCCATACTATTTTGATTTTCAGTCCACATGTATTCTAAACAAATATCAGGACTAACTGGTTTAGAATTGTTGTCTCCATACATGCTTCCATGACCAAGTCTAGCATTAACTATACGAGACATAGAGGATGGTGTGTTATATGCTTGACTATTAGTAATTGTAGCATTTGGATGCCAACTTCTCCTTGAAGTATTTGATGGACTATTCCAAACAGAGGAATTGTAATGACTAAAAATTTTAATTATTTTAAAATTAATATCAAAAAATTATTATTTTTTTTTTATATGATAGATAAAATGTTAAATATAAACCTGATTGCAGTCATTGGGCTCAAAGTATTAAATGGTGATATTATATTAGGAGTACTTCGTCTGTTAAAAGTAAATGGACTAGAATTCACTGGGTGGTTTAATGATAATCTAAAGTAAAAAATAAATATTTATGAATTAATTAATATAGACATGCATTTTTTTAAATAATATAAATATACTCATTGAGCACTGTATTTATGAGAATATACTATAGGCAGAGAATTCTTTTTTTAATCACTGTTATTGGAATATATATTCTATTAGACATTATAATAACAATATTCAAATTTAAATTTGCTAAAACAATATTTACTTTATAAATTATATATCAAATATTATATACAGTAATTCAAAAAGACACTTGATGATTTCAATACAGATCCAGAGAATATTTTAATATGATTAGGCAAATTTCACAAATTTTACTATAATAATACGACAATATCATATTGTCATAATAATATAAAGTAATTTGAAAAAAACATTGAATTTAGAACAGGGATGGAAAACGTTTTTGATTTTTTTGTTTTTATTTATTGATTTAAAAAATATTGATTTTGTTTAACATTTTTAAACGTTTTTAAAAGTTATTTTTCTAAAAGGTTTCTAAATTAATATATAAATAATTAAATTAAATTATTCTTAATATTTAAAATTTAAATATCAAATCAAAATTATAATTTATATTTTATATGAAAATAATAAAATTCAAAATTTTAAATTAAAACGTTTTTAAAAAGTGCATTGGTAAAGAGCAAAGACTAAAGAGTAAGTAAAGATATAAAATAAAACACTAGTTTAGATTTCTATAAAGTCTTGTTATTGTTAAAATTAACTATTATAGCCAATAGGATAATGAGTAAGTACAATAAATTATAAAACAAATTAATTCCTAATCAACTGATAAAATCAATAGATAATAATATAATCATAATAATTGAAGCGGCAAGCATGTTATAGATTACACTATGAACCATGACCGTCGTCGTGAAAGATAATGGAATTTTATTGCCACCACTGCAATGTGTATGTGCCATGTGGACTATAGTTAATTAATGCACTATGCTATTAATATATTTTATTTGTCAACAATTACCTATTAGTTATCAGAATTATAAACTTTTTAATATATATATATTAAATTTAATATATATAGATATATATTTTTTTTTCGTAATAAATAATAATAGTATAATACTTTTCATTTTCGTTATATTTTTTTTTTGTTTTCATTTTATTAATTGATTTCATTATTATATTTAATAACGTTTTCCATCCCTGATTTAAACCATAAGAAAATAAGCATATCATATAGAACAAAAACATATAATGACAAATATGTAATATTAAATAATTGTAGTTTACACTATAATACTTTTTATACAAAAAAAGACCCTGCTACAGTTTTAAGCAGGCACTGACTAAATGTGTATTTGATAAGCATCCAAATTATGTACGGAATGAACGACTTTACACCATGTTCATCCCATCATATGTGTGTCCAATGTATTTACAGCTGGTACATAGAAACCTATGGACTTAACCGATCTTCAGTTCACAAAATTTATGAACACTAATTATGAATCAAGAATGGTTTGAAAGAGTTTACCTTTAATTTACATTTTTTTTTTACAATGTCTTATAGCGTGCAATAAAAAATTATACTTGCTGATAGCATACATATTTAATACTATTTGTTTATTTATACTTTATATTCTTCATATCTTGATACATTTTATAATATAAAAATCAATATATCAGATAATTATCTGACTAATTACTACATTTTTGATTCATTATATTACTCACCTGTCAGTTAAAAATCCGGAGCCAGCTACTAATGAATTAGACATTGCATTTATTTGATTACTGTTACTTGGAATATAAGAAGGATTTGTTGTAGAAGAATATATTGAATCTTGACCACACATAATATTGCACTCCTAACATAAATTAATTGAATTACAAGATATCAAATACAGAAAGCTAAAATAAAATAATGGTATACTTCAGCTGTAGGCTTTCTAATCCTCCAAACACTGTGTAAGCCATTTAACATATCATACATCAAACATATATTAAATTCAATACTTGTAAAAACAATTGTAGTTAAACAATCTCTTGCATATTGTAATACACTACCTAAAAAGGTTCATTAGTATAAGATCAATATTTTATTAAAAGCTACATTTCACAGTATAGAAATAGACATAATAAAATCCAAGAGGCAATATTAAAAATGTATTTGTAAAATATAAATAAAAACTGTTGAGATTTAGTGAGATATATGGATGAATGAATGATTATGCAGCATTGGTCTTTTTAATTTGAAATCAATGTACCAATGCTCTTGAAAAAATAATTCTGAGTGAAATAGGGTGAATGGATAAGCTTATATTTCTTAATATGTTTGATATAGTTTAAAAATTAAAATTCTTAACAATGTAGGCCCCAACTTTAAATTGAAAATTTAAAATATTTATAATCACTAAAAACGTCATTAAAATACTAATGTAAGAATACTTAAACTAATGGAATAATGCGTGATAGGATACTAGACGGTATTAAGTTTAGAACTTAAGTTAAAGAATTTTGTAATTTATTTTTTGTTTCTTAATTATTTGAAAAACTGTTTAGAAATTCAAAAAATTAACCGTCCTTTAAAATTACAAAGTAAACACAATTTTTTATTAAAAAACTCCTATGATTGTGATAATTGAAGCAATCAATCTTTTATATACTTGAATATCTTATTTAATTATTAAAATACATATGCATTTTTAAGTGTTATAATTAATTGGGATACTTTTTTTTTTTATAAGACATTCTATTAGCCTAATTCAATTTCTTACTAAAAATACTTCTACAAATAATGACTTTCTCTAAAACTTTTTAAAATTAAAAAAAGGAATTATTCTAATTCTTACTTTAAACTATTTGGTTACAGGATTTCCCAAAGAACCTTAGAACACTTGCAACACATTAACCTTCCCTCTCATCTACTGATATTAATTAATTTTTAATAAATATTAGCAATTAGGTAATGATATTAATAAATACCTTGTTTTAATAAGAACAAAGGTAATACTTCTTTTAATGGTTGACTCAATGAGTATATAGTAGGTAGCGGTAAAGATTTTCCAGTCATATCTATTGACACTTGACCCAGATCTCTTTCAATAAGTATTCCGAAACTTGTATTCCAAACCGAGGTAACCTAAAAATTAAAACAATTTTATCTTGTTTTAATATATCTATGGCCAATTTAATAATAATAATAATAATATAATTCAATGAAACTGTTAAAAAGTATTAAATTAGTTTATAAAATGTATTAATTTAAATATTTATTCTAACTAAAGTAAATATTATTAATCATTTAATTAAAGGATGATAATAAAAAAATAAAAATAAATTGAACATGTTTATATATTAAATAACAGTATGATATTAAAATAAAATAGAATGTTATAATAAAACTAATAGCATTAAAATAAAAAAATTAATACTCATAATATACCTTGAAATATAATGGCGTATGCCAAACATCTCCTCCTTCAGAATATAAACTTATTTTTTTTGCATCTACTATACAAATGCAAGATACAGTTTTTTCTATAAAAATACATTAACATGATATGTTAATAGACTGTAAATTATCAAATAGTACATTTGGCAGAGTAAAATTATCTCTATAATTAATATTACAACTATTTAACATTTTAATTTTCTATTGATAATAACAAAAAATTACCATTAGATTTAATTTCAAAGCTGTTTTCCTCTGGTGATACATTAAATTTACTCCACAAAGCATGACTAACATTAGTTTCCATTGTATATGTACAAATCAATGACCTACAGCTTGGTGTATAATCTTCTTTATCAGCAGTAGATTTAAATGCATTTCCACGACTATGCACTACTACTTTGCCAAAAATAAACAGTTCTTCTTCAGCTCCATCTTTTTCTCTCAAAATAAATTTTTCTTGATGCTATATTAAAATATATAACTTTGGTTTAATAATAAAAATAAATGTAATGAGGTAATGAGTATAACTATTAACATGTTCAATATGTACATTAAAAAAATGAAGGAAAATAAAATGCAACTAATAGGTTAATCTCAGAAAAATTCCATTATTGTGCATTAAAACAAAAAAATACATGCCTTAGTTTTATTTGATTCTTCCAGAGATAGAGTTGTAGCTTTTTTGGACAGAAACTCATCAGCATGCAGCTCAGGACGATCATAATATCCAACTGATGGAGTCTTTACTTCACCAATGAATCTATTTTTTATATGTTGCCGCCCAAAAGGTATGAACACCTAAAAACGGCGAATTAATATTATCATATAAATGTATATGTAAGTTTAACTCACTTGTGGGTTGGTGGCGGCCAACATTGCGTTATGTTCATCCAGATTTAAAGCATTCGAACTGATATACAAACAAGTATGATTGA
Source organism: Sipha flava (assembly GCF_003268045.1). Classification (NCBI taxonomy): domain Eukaryota; kingdom Metazoa; phylum Arthropoda; class Insecta; order Hemiptera; family Aphididae; genus Sipha; species Sipha flava. The sequence continues at coordinate 549,592 of NW_020271856.1, read as the reverse complement.
TGTAATAAAAGTGTTATTGTAAGTAAATTTTTAGAAATGTACTTAAAATAAATTGATAATTCATCGGATTCACTTTAAAGATGATGGGTCAGATGACACGAAATACAAGTATTACGAACGAATACTGAGCAATACACGTTTTTAAAAATTTGAAAATTATGGAATAACCGGGGTTTATCAACAACGTATGATAAGAAACTGAAAATAACAATAAACAATAGGCTACGTTACAGTGTTGACAGTGCTGTTGCTTATACAGTGTGTACATGATTTATGGTAAATATTATATGATCTCATGATATGAACTGGAAAGTGATCGTATTATTGTAACACTTTTGTTCCTTTCGTGTTGCCCATATGCATTTTCCTTTATCGTTGTCCAATGACGGTTATAATTCCAATTGAATGAGTAAACACAATATCTAATATTAAAAGAACAATAGAACATAGGCTTTCGTATTTATCATTGTTATTATTGTTATTATTTTCGTTTGTTTAAAAGAAATTTTCAAATTACATAATTTAAAAATTATTACAAGTTCGGTTTTAATGCAGTGAAAACAAACTAATAATGATTGTATTCAAGAGTGTTTTATTTGTTGCGATGATCTTCATTACATCTTCAATGGCCGATAGAAAGGTATTATTTACTAATGTACCTACTATAATTAAGATAGCTAATAAATCAAATGTTTTTTCAAAAAGTTGCATGCTGAATTAAATCCTGGATGTTTTGAACCTGATCATTGCACTTCTGTATCTAAACTATTATATATACGTGCTGATGGTGACAACGACACTGTGCATTATTTATTTGATTTCACTCAAAAACCATCATTAGTTATTGTAACAACTGCAAATAATGCTAATATTCTTGTTAAATATAATGAAACTCAATCAAATGTCACAATTAAATTTACCAAGGCTCCATTTTATACGTTTGCATCAGTTTTTAATAAAGTAAGTAAAGAAGTATTTATTCTGATTAAAATTCATTATTATGGAAATCAATGTGCTTATTCACTTATTCAATTTTAAAATTAAAAATAGCTTACAAGTCTCATCTAACTTTCAATGTTCCATATATGTATTGTATTTATTTATATGTAATAAATTATTAATAATCCTAAGATCACAATAGTTAAATAATGAATAAGTTGTGAACTTCAATATATTTTTATTTTGAATGCTTTAAAACATTGCTATTCAAACTCAGAATTTATTGTATACATTAATTAATTAAAAAATTAAACATTTTTCTTACTTTTTTTTACATTTTTTATGTTTTCAGTGCATTTTTATTAATATTTTTTAAAATTAGATAAAAATGTAGTTCAAATTAAATTTGTTGCAATAGTGACTTGTAATCTTGTTTGTGTGTTAAAAGAAAACAATTCTTAGTTTAATTTATTTTTTTTGTATTTTATTTTTAATGATTCTACCAGATAATGTAACATCAGTTTTATACTTATCAAAATTCTAATAGAATATTTAAAGTAATTATTTTGCTATTTGAAGCGCTAATTACAATAAATAATTTTTAAATATTTGAGTAACACAGTACAAAAAATAATTCAAAACTATAAAAACACCATCAATATTAAAATAAAATTATATATATATTCTGTATCTATTTTATCTATTTATTTATACAGGTTCATTTTTATTTACAAACAATTAAAATAATTATTTTCTGTATTTTTCTTTCTAAATAAATATGAAAAATGTCTTCTTAAAATCATTACTTAAATATAATTTTTTATTCAACTTCAGTAATAAAACCATTTTTTTGTATTAAAATAAGTTTAAGTTGACTTTTTATGGATATAATATAATTATAGACTAAATTTTCAAATAATTTGTTTGATATTGAACTACTATCACTGAGAATTGACTTAATGTTTTTTTAATTTTAGATGTACGAGTTTGATGATGTTAATGATACAGCACTATTAAATAATGGTAAACATTACTTAACAATAGATTTTAAGAAATATGATTGGAATATGAATCTTTTCAAAATTAACATTAATGAATCTGTTGAAGTTAACATATCTAGTAATTTATATAGAGCACCAAGTATTACAAAAACTGGTACTGTATCTATAACGGTAAGAACTTATGAAGATAATTGACCTTGAGGTCGTTTGTGAATAAAATTAATTGATGTAAAAAAATTGTTTAGGTCATGAGGCACTAGTAAAAAAGGTTCAATAAAATTAATTATTCCCTTAACTGATTTTATAAATTTATGCTACGCACAATTTAGAGAAATGGTTTATAATATAATTTAACTTTTAATTAAACATTTAATGTTCTATACATTTTATATTTAAGATGACTATAGATCCTTAAAATTATGTAAGACTTATTTACTAAATATTCTCCAACTTGACTTGACATTTAATTAATTCTAATAATTATGATCTGTTAAATGATATTTAAGAATAACATACATTTCTTAAATTTCTGCTAGTTTCAATTGCACATTCAATTGATTGCAATTAAATTACTATGTATATTTAAATAAATATAAGGTTTATTTAACTTAAAAATAGCAGTTATTTAATGTCCTTAGAATTTTTATTCTTTGGTTATTCAAATTATTACTATTTGTAATATCTTGGCTAACTTTTTTTTTATGACAATTCATACATATATACATGGTTGAATTGTGTTACGAGTATGTTAAATATTTTACATACTTGGGTAAAATACTTTTTAAAAGTATTTTGAATATATTTTCCGAATATTTAAAAAAAAGTATTCAGAATATGTATTTGAATACTTAATGATAATAATATTCCCAAGTATTTAGATTATTTCACAAAAACTATTCTAAATATTTTTCAAATACTTTTTTTTTTTTGTAGATTTAGATTTCAATAACAAGAAAAAAAAAATGAATAACACAGTAATATCAATCAATATAATGCTTTTAAACAGTTTATTTCAACATATTTTATAAACTTAAACAAAATAAATAATAAACATTATACTAATATAATTATTAATATTATACAATTACTTGATGCCAATGCCAAATTGTCAGTTAATACTGATTAAATAATAATAACAAAAAAAAAAATACTTTGATAAATAAAAATAAAAAGAAAAAACTATCAATAAATAGTAATAACATGGAATTATAATATAATTAGTATCATTATAAAAAGTAATACATTATTCAATAGTCAACTACTTAAAGCTTATGGTCAAGTTTTCGTGGCTTAAATAATAATAAAAAATATAATAGTGATAACATTGTGATGGTAGATAAATATATTTTATAATATTAATTAATATTGTATACTTATTTATATATAAAAATAAATAAATAATAAATTACTAAATGTACTTAATGAATTAATTATTCATTATATTATTAATCAATCATTAATACTTTATGAATGATTTATTACACTTTAACATTAATATATTTTCAAAAATTGTATCATTCATCTTACCTTTTTTTTTTTTTTTGACAAAACAGCACCACCAATGCTAAATATGCGTTCAACAGCAGCACTATTAGGAAGTGTTAAATAATACTTTTTTAACCGTGGGCATTTCATTCAATATATTTAGGTTTTTTGTAGAACTTGTTGACAAAGTCAAAAAGACAAAAAACTAACTAAAAAATCACAATAAATTAAATGTTTTTTAGAGAGATATTTTTTAAGAGTATAGTAATGAATGTTAGCAAAAACCCATAATACATATATTTTTCATCTTGCAAACATCAAGGCAAATGCACAATGGTTCCATAACTACAACATACTCTTCTAAAAATTCTAAATCATTTTTAGAAAACCGATTTAATTTTAAAACATCACACACTTTATTGAACTTAGGACTGTTTTTAAAATGAATAAGATAACATTTTGAGGAATCAAACCAAGTGTTCTAACGAGTTTGATTAGGAGTTTTTAAGTATAAATCCAAATTTGTTTTGATTACATCAGCCATTTGATATGATATCAACATATTCCTCTGAATAATATATAAATATATAAATAAAATAATGTTAACTCTTCAGTTTAAAATATCTGTTCAATAATAAAAATGTTTAAAATACAAATAAATCAGTATTAATATTATAATTACTCGAAGCATTTGACAAAATTGGAACTGTTGTCAGTTGTTGTATAGATAATTTTATCACAAATATTAAATTCAGTATAGATTCCATAGTTTTTGCTAGCAAATCATATGTATGACTACCCTTTAATCTTCTTATAGCCAATAAGCAAGACTCTCTTTCTAATGATTCTGGATTAATCCAATGGCATGTCATACCTAAATAGGATCTGAAAAACAGTATTTAAATTATATATGCTATGAATTAGATTATAATTTATTTTAAACAACAAACCGTTTGAAAATAGTCTAACAATCAGCAGTAGTAGTTAAATAACCTAACCTTCAAAATACAGTATTGAATACTATAAAAAAAAAGTATTTAAAAAATATTCGGAATACTACCCAAGTCTGATATTTTAATACATATTTTGATTGTTATTCTATTTTTTTGGTTAATTACTCATTGGCCCTGTAACTCACTATTTACAATAATATACTTTATATAAATGTATTGCTTGCTCTTATTATCATTTATATTTATAATATTAATGAGTATTATACATTTATAATTCAATATATATTTTTATTTTTAAATTAATTAATTTTTAATTTACGAGTTAAGTTTAGTAATTTTTATGTGTTTTTTTTATTTTAGTTGAAAGTGTACGGAAAAAAAGATAAAGGATCAAAGTTACCGCATCTTGTTCATACTCCTGAGTCTGGTGAACTTACACTTACACTTGATCAGTTATCTACGAAGTTTTCTAGTTCACGTTTTGCTGTTGAATTACTTACTCTTAGTTCTTTTCCATTTAACAAATCTGAAAAATTAGTAGCCGAACAATTTTCTGATGATAAATCATCTTCTGGTACATTTGTGGTTAGTAATTTTACTTTTTATCATAAGGTATATAGTGCATTATCTCCATGTTACACAGATAGTCTTCACTACACGGGTATAAATTAGCACCGAAAAAATAAACTGAAACTTGTAGCATATTTTTATATTCAACATTTTCATAAGTCCATTTATATAGGATTGTGTTATATATTTTTATCTTAAATCAACAATTGTTGGGTTAGCTTAACATTACATCCAATAATTCTTCTTCTTCTCCTTCGTCTCTCTCCATTTATTTGGCCCTTGTCCTTAATCTCCACTTGTCTCGATTTTCTACAGCTCCATCACACCAACCGCCCTCATATCATTCTCAATCATATCCAACCATCTCTTTTTTGGTCTTCCTCTTTCTTTCTTCCCTTCTACTTTAATTTTTATAATCACTTTACAGGTTTTGTTTCTTCCAGCCTCAACCCATACTCTAACCATCTCAGTCTATTTTCTCTCATCTTGTTTACTATCGACCCTACACCAATACTACTTTCCATATATTTATATATTCATATATCCATATATTCTTTATTCTATTTTATCTTGTCATTAATATTCGCAAAACTCATACTCTGTTCTATTCTCTTGTCAACCGATTAATATTCTGAACCATATATTACTACAATCCAGTAAAATTTACCTTTCAGTCTCATTGGAATTCTCCTATTACATAAAACGCCCAACGATTCTCTCCATTTCATTTAACTGTAATTAATTCTATGTCTTACATCTATGCTAAAGCGCTTGTGCTTTTGTACTAATGATCTTAAATATTTAAAGTTCTTGGTATCGTCCTCCAAGATTATACTCTACATACTCTGTTTCATTTCTATTCTCAATTCCTTCAAAGACTAACCTCCATTGATACAACCATATTATTAATTTCCAAATTTTCTCCTACCAAAACTATATCATCAACAAACTTCATACATCATGATATCTTGCACTGTATGTCTTTTGTAACTTCATTCATTACCACAGAGAACAAATAATGGCTTAGAGCTGCGACCCCTGATGCACACCAACTCTTACATTAAAATTTTCTATTACTCCACATAAACTCTTTACACAAGTTCTCAAGCCTTTATATATATCCTGAATCAAATTTATATTTATTTTAGGATATTTCTTAGGTACCTATAAGGAAATAAATTCGTAATTTTTAATTACTATAATATTATAAATGAATCTTTTGTCTTCAACTTTCTGAAATGTAAATTATTTATTATTTTATTAACATTTTAGACTTATCTGATGGATACGAAAGGAGAAGAAGATGAAGAAGGAGGTGGTTATCTTAGTTGGAGACCAGTTGTATATAAAGCAGCCAATACACATGCTTTAAATTCTTCTTCAACAGCTCAGTATACTATTCAAGATTACAATAGTCAAGATAATGAGATTGACTGGATTTCAACACCTTTGTATAAATTGTATGGAAATGAATTATTTAAAAATAGTTATCTTTTGAAGGCAACTAATGTGTCTTTTGGAGAACCTGCTGATGGATACTATGCAAAGTCAAATTATCTTTATTGGTAAAATAAATTTTATATTTTAAATTATTAAAACATCTAAATGCATATATTTTTTTTCAGGACTTTCTTGGTAGGAGTTGGTGCACCTCCTAGCTCAAGTTTAGGTTTTCTTGAAATGTCAATCATTGCTAGTCTTCTATTAATGTTGACCATAACTATGATTCTTTTGTTTTGCATATTTATGCGTTGGATGTCCAGTAAACGTAACTCTATTATTTATGGTCAATAAGATCATTATTAGTACCTATTATATTTAACTAAGCTTTATTAGTGATTCTGTCAAGCTTAAGCTCAGGTTTTAATCTCTTAAACTAAGTATGTATTTTTTGTCTGAAAGTTTTGAGCTAGTCCTATTTATTTAAGATAATTGACAAATATGTGATTTTATTATACACTCATTCTAAATTCATATTTAATTTTTTGTTGCTCGTTTGACAATCAATTCTTTTTTGTTCTAGTAAAAGTATAAAAATTTGTATATTTAATATCATTTTTATCTTAAGTGGAAAATACATTTTTTTATAATAAAGATGAATTATTACTTTTAATTTGTATATATTTTTTATATTCATATTTAACAGTTCATTATGATTTCTGGTTTTAAATTATTTTCTAACTATTGGTTGTTTAAAGTTATTAACAGTGGTTAAAGTGGGAAAATGTTGCAGGGGGACTATATTCATTAAAAATTAAGGAGCGTTCCCCTACCTAATTCTAAATCTTACCAACCTTTTTTTAGGAAACCCATGAGTTCTAAACCTCTTCTGTTACACATATATGTTCACAAAAACTTTATTTTCATAAGATGTAAAAACAAATTTCCCTTAAAGAAAAATAATTCTATACATATGCCTGCTCAGTAAAAATAAATTGCAATACACAGTAGTTAATGTTTAAAAAACTTAACTAAAACTTAACAAAACTATAAAGAAATAATTACTTATCTTGCTAGTTGTTAGTCAACGTAGACCATAACAAATACGTACATTATGCATAAGGTGTGTACTATATATATAGTAGCTATCCTCTATCACAATTTAATATTTATACTTTTTATAGTTATTCTATTCTGTTAATATTTATTCTAAATAATAGTCGATATCATTATTACTTTATATTTAGAGCTATGGGTAATAACCACTTTGAGATCATCTATAGTTAGACACAGCATCAATTAAATTAACCCATAGTGTACATTATCTACCATTTTTGCTTATCATTATACGTACATAATATTTCTTCAACATTTTTTCCATTTGTTCAAGTCAACCAAGAAAATAAATTTCATGTAATATTGTAATATATAATAAGTATTGTACATTTAATATTGTATTTTAGTGACTAATGCCATTAAGTGCCCACCAGGACTTTTGGCAACTTAAATTTAAGTGGACGCATAATCTTACCTTAAATAAGAAGGGGGACTTTGTCCCCCCACTTTAACCACTGGTTATTAATAAAACTTTTTTGATCGAAATTTGTTAGATAAAAACAGCTTTAACTTATTAATTTATTTATGTCATAATCAACTTAAATAAATCAGTAAATGTCATCATCTTGCTTATTTAATTTTATATGACAATAGATTCATTTTTAAATTGTAATAAACCTTTTGTTTAAAATTTTTCTTGAATATATTTAAAGATTAAATGTGGTAAAAATTGATTTTACTAAATTTATGGCAGTGATAAGTTTCTTATTCTATTTATTTATAAAATAAATAAATTTAATTGTCACCCATTTAATTTAACTGGAAAATAATGTATTATTGTTATAAATTTATTTTTTATATTCAAATCCGTCCTCAAAGAGTAATTTTATAATTATTAATTCATATTTACATCAGTATTTACCAACCATTGAAATATAATTTTGTATCATGATTAATTTTTCTCCTGTATTTATAGTATTTAAAGTACTCATATTTAAATGTGGATTATTTTTTACAGGATTTTTTAATTGTTTATTTTAAATAATGTAGTTGAAAAATAATTTATGTCGAAGTTGGAATTGATTATATATGTTTTGCATATGCTAGAATATGTTCAAAACTATCTTTGCTCTTACACAAATGAAACCAGAATACCAGGATACCAAAATTAAAAATTACATTGAGTTTTGTTATCTTTTATATGAAATATTCAATATTTATTTTAAATTTATTGAATTTAACTATTAAAACTGATTTCTTAATTTCATTGTAACCTGTATCAGAAATATTAAATATTCTTATTTTTAAATTATATAAATGGTGAATATTTGATTCAATAAACTTCTATAAGTTAGGTTATTCTACTTCCAATTTTAGTATAATTATACTTTTGAATAATTTTGTATAACTTAAATTGTAACTTATGATTTTATAGCGATTCAGTAAATTTGTTAATTGTTAAAAATTCAATATTTATGACATTAATTTAAATTGTATACTTTTATGAACAAATGTATAATTATTGTAATGAAAAGGACTGAAAAATATAATTGATTTAAAAATTCTATTTTGATTTCATAGAATAATATTTATTTAATTGCATGTATTTACATTAGATAATAATATATTTATTTGTACATCTAAGTATGTGTTATTTTTTCAATAATTATTAAGTATATTGTAATTTACTTTAATAACTATTTTTAGTGCACAGCTTGCTGAAAAAAATCATAGAACATTGTTTTATGAATTGTAGTATGCTTAAAGTTTTCTTTTACTCAATAACTGAAAAAACTATGTATTACTGTATTAAAATATTTTATTTTTATAATATGTGATTGTTAATGCTAATTATTTGTATAATCTTATATTTTTATTACGGTTTAGACTAAAAATTTAAATCATTCTTATTTACATTTAAAACTAAACTGAAAACTTATTGATTATAATTTTGTAAACATAATTATCACCAAAGCACAGAATATATTATTATTATTTTCTTAAGAAGTATTATTCTAAATAAAAAATGTTCAACATATAAAAAAAATAAGAGCTTAACTAATATTATATTTATGAATATAAATTTAATTTATTTTTATTTTATACTATAACCCATATTTTAAAATACAAAAATTATAAAGAAATTAATTGAATTAAAAGTAACCAGTATTCATAACATGCAAATCTGTAACTATTTTACTAAGACAACATTTTTGAAGGTTGTATACGTATTTTATTGTGAAACTTCATCTGTTTTTGCTGAAGATGGTGGAGGCACAGATTCATCTTGTTCAGTTGGTTTTTCATGAACTAAAACAACAAATATTTAAAGATAATTTAAAATAATATTGTAATAGTATGGGTACAATTATTCTATACTAGAAAAAATAAATACACAATTCTTCTCAATTAATATTAGTTTAAATTAGTAAGGCTAGTTACAATAACAATTATACATATATAACAATTAAAACATAAGTGAAAAAAATATAAAATGCATTTATTTATTCAATTAATAAACAAAATAATAAGATTTGAGTATTATTAAATGGTATTTTAAAATGAAAAAAAAAAATTTAAGTAGATATTTCAAAATATAAATTTAATTTTTTTTTAGAAATGATTGATAATACATAGTAGTAAATTTTTATTTATCTCATTAATTACTAAGATTCTAAATGACCAAATAGATTGATTATAAGCAGAACTATTTATAACCAATGACAATACATAAAAATGTATAAGAAGTAATTTTTATTAAATTCAATATAGAAATAAATTACCTGAAGTTATATCAGTAGATTTCACATCTTCAATTAATTGCTTATTTTCATCATTAGGTTTTTCAAATGGTCCATTTATGGGTGATGGGTTATACACATTTTCAATTGGTGGTTGGTTCGGATCTTGTTGATTTATGGAACCTATTTGTTGTGGATAGGCCACTCGAGGAGGTGGTGGAGGATATTGCTGATAGGGTGCTTGATGATAATAAGGATGAGGTGTATATTGAGGATATGGTTGTGGTGGGTACGTATATGGGGATCTAGGTGGCATTTGTTGAGTTGAATAAGATTGTTGCTGTTGTGGATAAGGAGGAAATCCAGTTGATGGTGTTGATGACTGTGTTCCTTGAGATGGAGGAATTTGAGGAGGTTGCATTATACCTGGATGAGAATGAACCGAAGGAGTTGAATTAGGGAGAGCCTGAGTAGATGAATATGCATTTGGAGCAGTAATTTGAGAATTTTGCAAAGGTTGAAATGAAGGTACTGAACTGTAAGACTGTGGCAAAGATGTTGAATATGATTGTGCTAAAGAAGCAGGTGTTGGATATACTTGATTTTCTGAAAGCTTTGGCGGTGATTCCGTAGTTGATGAAACAACATTTGATGGTGTATCTGAAACTACAGCTGGTGGAACAGTAGGTGGAGGTGGCACAATAACGGGGGGAGGATGTGGTTGAGTTTGAGTTATAGTTGGCTGTAACTGAGATTGAGATGGTTGTAATTGTTGTGGTGGCTGCAATGGTAATTGTGGTTGTGGTGACTGTGAAGTTTGCAACTGTGGTTGAGGAGGCTGTAACTGTTGTGGAGGAGGCTGTAATTGTGGCTGTGGAGAAGGCAGCTGTGACTGCTGAGGTTGAGGAGACGGCAACTGAGATTGTTGAGGCTGAGGAGATGGCAACTGTGATTGCTGAGGCTGGGGAGACTGCAATTGTGGCTGTGGCGATATTGATTGTTGTGGTGGTGGGGGGGTTGGCACAGATTGTTGCTGTGGGGACTGTTGTTGAGTAGGTTGGGGCTGTAAGATCTGTGACTGAGGAGGTTGTGGCTGTAAAATCTGTTGCTGAGGAGGTAGTGGTTGTAAAGGATGTTGCTGAGGAGGTTGTGGCTGTTGAAGCTGTGGTTGCAAAGGATGTGGCTGTGTAGATTGTGTTTGTAGAGACTGTTGCTGGGGTGGTTGTGGTTGTAGAGACTGTTGCTGTGGTGGTTGTGGTTGAAGAGACTGTTGCTGTAGAGGTTGTGGCAGTGCAATCTGTTGTTGAAGAGAATGTGGTTGTAATGGCTGCTGTTGGGGAGGATGGGACTGTAAAGGTTGTTGAATAGGATGTGGTTGCAATGGCTGTTGTGGGGGAGGATGAGGCTGTAATGGCAGTTGTTGGGGAGGATGTGGCAGTAAAGGTTGTTGTTGAGGAGGTTGTAAAGACTGTAGCTGGGAAGCATGTGGCTGTAATAGTGGTTGTTGGATAGAATGTAGCTGCATTGGTGGTTGTTGGGGAGTTGATGGTTGCAATTGTGGAGATGGTTGAGAATGTTGCTGAGGTTGCGGAGAAACTTGGCAAGGCGGTTGTGGTAATAGAGGTGCTTGTTGCGGAAGTTGTTGTAAAGAAGACGGTGGATGCAAAGACTGTTGTTGAGGCTGTTGGGAAGACTGAAGCTGTAAAGAATGTGTTTGTAACAGTTGCTGTTGAGATGGAAATTGAGGTTGCTGTTGAAATTGATGAGGTTGTTGTGCTTGAACCTGTGGAGACTGTTGTTCTTGTGATGCTTGAGGTGGAGGTGAAGGTGTTATTTCTCCATTTTCTTTAGTCTCTGATATAAGCTGTTCGGATTTCAATGAATTATGAGATTGAATAACAGCAGACTGGAAAAAAAATATAATTAATATATTTTCTAATATAAATTTAATTAATATATATATATATATTAAACATATTTGAAATTCTTATAAATAAAATACTATGATATATACACATAGACTTACTCTATTGGACAGGGTGGCAAGTTGAAACTCATACAGACCAAACTATAAATAGTACTATTTCATCAAATAATTGAACAATTATGATAAATTATAAAAAGTAATTTAGGAATAATATTAGATTCAATGTAAAATGAAAATGTCCAAGAAATTTTGTACAAATAAACATGTAAATTTTGATACAAGACGAAAATATACAAGGATAGTCAATATAGTCGACCAAATAGTGAAAATAAATTAACAATGACTAAGATTAGAATTGAAATTTTAAATTTTGTATATAAAAAAAAAAAAAAAATAAAAATACAAATAATAAGTAGAGCTGGGGTTTTGATGCATATGTGTCTTTTTTTCTCATTTTCCAATACATATATACGTAAGCAGAAAAGTTTAGCATGTAATCTACTATATTGATAAATTAATAAATATGAGCATATTGGCCCATGTACATATTTTATTAAAAATAGAATAAAATTAAAATAGTCTAAAGAAATGTATCTATTTACAAGAGTCTAATGATGATCAAATTTAAATAAAATCAGGAATAAAAATTAATATTGAACAATCTAATGAAATATATTTGATAACATGATTTTTATAATATTGTTTTTAAACTATAATATATACATTTTTATAGTGCATTTTTTTTTTATAATTTTGGCATTTTTTGTTATTCTTTAGAGCATAAAAATTCCAACCCTAATAATAAGCATTTATATATATACTGTTTCAGTTATAATTCCTAAAATGTAAGTAATAAATAATGTAATCATACATAAAATATAATAACAATGTATTCATAGTATATATTTTTAAACAAGAGAAATATAAATAAATAAGTCTATTTATTTACATTAGTGGAATATTACTATTTATTAAGATTCAAAAGTAGTGATATGAAATAAAGGATTCACCGAAAAATTTATCAATAGATGCTTGTATAAATATACATGTTATCTAGTGAAAAATTATAATATATTTTAATGACAATCAAGTTAAAGTAACTATAAATATTATTTTTTGGTTAATTTTATTTATCATAAACTTAGAATATTGAATTTTCCAGAGAAAATAAAACATTTATTTTATTTATAAATTTTAAAATAAATATAAATCAATAAAATGTTAAGCTTTTTATTTTTTAAAGCTGTAATCTAAATAATAATATAGTTTAAATTTCTTTTTTAATAAAACTTGGTTGAAATATATAAATATTACCTCTATTTCCATATTTGTATTATCATCAGTTGTACTAGAAGGAACTACACATGAAGCCGAGTCTTCTTCAACTGATGGTACAGCTCCATTTTGTTCTAATTGTTCACAATGCACCTTAGGGAATTCTTCAGGAACAGAAGGGCATACAGTTTTAGTTCGTTCTTTTTGCAATATATCTACCTGGCGTTCCACCATTTTTTGAAATGCTTCTTCTGAAACTGCTTGAACACAGTGTTAAACAAAAATTAACATATATTTATTAATTAAATAATAATCTAAAAAAATTATTGATTATAAAAATACTTTTTTTTAGTTCTTGTTGGAATGCATCACTACATTCAATAAATTTTCTTTTTTTTGTATCAAATTTTTCTTCAATTTGCTGTAATTCTGCTTCCAATTTTTTCTAAAGCCATAAATAATTAATTTTCAATAATTTAGAATAAATTTTAACATAAATAGTTGAATATGAATTACTTGATGCATTGTTAAACTTTGAACTTGTCTCTTTAATACTTGCATACGAGCTGTAGTAACTACTGAACGTACATCTGGGACAACACTATCAGAAAATATCTCATTAATCAACCGATGATTTCTTATGTATCTAGCATAAGCTACATGTTTAACACTAAATCCATCATCTTGATCTATAAAATAATTTTATTATTAATCATAAAAAAGTTGACAACTAATAATTTATAAACCTTCTTCATCTTCAGCTGGCTGAATTTCAATTCTTCGATCAGCAGCAGCTTGTTTACCACCCCCAGTAGATCTTTCATGTGGTTCTCTATCTTCTACTTGATTCAATTTGCCTTTATTTTTTGCTTGTAAATAAGCTAAATAGGCTGGCGAAGTATGATATAACTTCATAGCTTTTTCATAAGTCAACTATTATAAAATAACAATTACAATGCGATCCAAAAATTATAATTCTTTGATTTTAATACCTTTTCAGATTCATAATCATCAATATATTCTTGTTTGTTGTCATCTGGAAGATCTCTCCACATTTGTCCAATAATCTTACCGATTTCCCATAACTTCAAATCAGGATTACTTGCTTTAACTTGATCCCATACTTTACGACTATATCGCATATATGGCATAAGGGGTTTCTCAGGTGGCTTAGGAGGTTTGATTCCACGAGCATCAGCCTTTTAAATTATTTACATGATTATAATTATATACAAAAAAAAATGTAAGTAAACAATAAATAAAAAAAATTCTTACAGCGGCTTTTGAAATTTTTTGTGGATGAAAAGCTGGATTTCCATGGCTATTTGGAATAAATGGACTTTGATTTTGATCTTTCTATACACAATTATTTAATAATGTTAGAAGATATAAAATTATACTTTAACACATGAATATAAGTTTAGTAAAATCTTAATAATTCGACACATATAGGAATATTATGGTATTATGGCAATACCAAAATTAATAGATATTAAAAAAATAAGATAAAAATGAAAATATATATTCATTACACTTTAGTTAAATTATATATAAATAAATACTTTTTTTTTAAAAATATCAACAATTATTATCAGAAAATTAAATTACATTTAATTATTAAAGCGAAAATCCAAAAATACAATTGAAGGGTGAGCAGGAATAATGTGCTATGAAACAATAACGATATATTTTAAAAATCATAAAATTCCTAAAATATTTTTATCATACACAATCATTATTGTTCACAGTGAATTGACCCAAAGCGTGGATATATATGTACGATTGTACATTAAATTTAATCATAAATGAAAGTTCACAAAATAATGAAATAATGGTTACGTTATAAAAAAATAGTCTAATATGTAAGAACATACTACATGCGCTCCAGATAACATTTAAACAAATGTAAAATACATTTTTAATTGTTCTTGTAAAATTTACAAATTGTTACATATGACATTATTCCTACCTACCCATCAGTTATAGATGGATGTGGTAAAAATTTGGAGGTTTGTCGCAAAATAAAATAATTAAGCCATAAATGTATACAAAATAAATACTTAGATAGTAATTTGAACAATCTAAGTATAATATAATATGAAAGTACACTATTATTGACTAACTTTGATAGTAAACATAATTTGAATTCTTAATTGAATAATCACAGAATGATTCATAAAACTTACTCATAATAATATATATTTTTAAAATTGTTAAAAATATTCTTTATGTTGACATATCAATGAACATAATTAAGTTTTATTACAATTTAAATCAAAATATAATAATTTTTGATAATTAAATATAGAATGTATTGCAAGTTTAAATTATGTACCAAAATTAAAAATTATATAAGTACTTACAGATCCAGATAATTGATTGGAACTTCCACCAGGTCTTAATCGTTCTGTAATACAGTTAAGTACCAATTTATTTACTAAACAAAATATGAATATATAGTTTTAAGAAATAATAAATTGTTATTTATAAATTTATAAGTAAATCACTTAAACAAATCATCATAGACTATCACAAGGCAAAAGAAAATAATAAACAAAATTTTAGGAGTAACCCTTGGAATATGAATTTATTTATTTACTCTATTTCTTATATCATATTATTTTAGAAGTATTTTTATTATGTATATGTATTTACTATTAACAAGACTTCATTGATTTGTTATTAATATGTTCTATTCTTTTAAAATTTTTAATAAAAAATCTGTTAAAAATAAATTTATTTGAAGAAATAAAACTAATAACAGAATGTCAGGATAAATAGGTGACTTCAAGGAGTTTCATCAAGTATATAATGGCGTGATAAAATATAAATTATACAAATTATCATCTATACCAGGGATGGATAATTGGCAGCTAGTAGGTAGCATTCAGCCAGCGTTACATTTTTAAATCACTTCATTATATTTTAGCGATAATCATTACCTAGTTTTTTTTTTTATATTGATTATAAAATGTGGATATTAGATTTTTCTTTAACATTGAAATCCAAATTAATTATTAAATGTCAATATATAATTCATATCCATATCGGCATAGTTAACTTTGCTGTAGATATTGTGCATTTATTAGTTTGAATTGGTTTAGTTGTAAAATTTAATTAATTAAAATAAATGCTACTTTGAAATTTAACATTAAATATTATAGGTATATTCTTAAGAATATGATACTTCAAAATCAATTTTTTCAAATGGCTTTCTACAATATCTCAAACAAATAAAAATATAATTTTTAAAACAGCAAGATATTAAATTTAAAAGATATTATTTTTGCTTTCTTGTAAATTATCTATTATATTTAGTACACTTTTGCCTTGCAATAATTTATATTTATAATTTGTTTAATTAAATTAATTTTAATATAAAATATTTTTTTATTCAAATTTATATTTTCTAGAAAAATGTACACCAAAAAGTATTATACATTTTAGTAAAAAAAGAAAATTATAAAATTAATAATAAATATTGATCTTATTAAATAAAATTAGTGTATACCATTTAGTGAGAAATTTTTGAGAAATTTAAAATTATGTCTACATACAATTAGAATGAATACTAAAGACACAAAGAAGATTGTGCTGTAAGGTAAAAATAAAAAAATAATTTACTGATTATCTTATATCAATACAGCAATAAACATTCTCATTTCATTTTACATGCTAATTAAGTGTTAAAAAAACATGCTTCAATATTATAAATCTTTTGTTCATCAAACATAAAGAAACAAATATAAGCAAAATATAAATAAGCATAAGTGAAACTTGAAAATTAATTTTTTTTTCATTAAACTTTGAGAATTAAAATATAACTCATTGCTAATAATAACAAATTTAAATTAAGTTAAATTAATACAAATTTAATAGCAATTATACATTTTATATAAATAAAGGCCATGCATATTAGTTACAGAATATATAAAATAAGTAAATAAGACTTACTAACCATTTTGATAGGATCCCGTTTTAGTCGCTGAAAAAATTAGGAAACTATTCACACATTGTATTATTTGTTTGGAGGTGAAAAATCCTCACTAATAGTACATTTGAAAACATAGTTTTTGCTCACATTTATGACCAAGAATTGAATGAAAATAAAAAATAAATCAATAAATGAAATTATTACGTAAAAGAAGAAAATCTGATGTTTAGATTTTATTTTATTCAATAAAAAGTAGATACTTTTAATAAATATAGGATTAATTCGTTAAAATAATTAAAATTTAAGCTAAATTATCTTATAACGATTGAAAATTTTTAACCGTGCACTGATTGATATCCACCACCATTTATTCTTGCCACAAAATATTATTGAATATATTAGTTTGTAAATATTTAAAAAATACATATACATACAAGGTTACAGAGGAAACTCAAATTAGGTATAGTAAAAATTTAACATGTAACAATTTCTAAATTGACAATGAATAAATTATTTTTAAACCAAAGCTACAAAATAAAATAAATAAGAATGTTAATTACAATTCACATGTATAGTTTTGAATTTATAAATGATAAGATAATATTAAATATTGATTGAATTCATTAATAAAGTATAAGAATGATAAGTTATTTTATTATCAAATATATAATAATAAATTATAATTATAAATACTTAAAAATATAATATTAAGAACCTTGTACACATATGCCAAAAGTAATAGTGAAAAATTTTTTAATAGATAATGTGATTTTCGGCATTGTGTGCAAAAATTAGTGCAATATAAACTTTATGTGGCTATAGAAAAAAGTTTATAACAAATCAAAATTAATAAATTTACCTTTTAAAATGTTGAATGTAACTGGAGCACCTGTGGGCACACATTTAACAAGCTCAAATCCAAAGAATTAAAAAAAAATCTAACTAAAAATAACATACATGCAACTCAATAGAAACCTATAAATTGTAAATTACCAACAGTCAGATAAGTATATTATATGATACGAGATGTTCAAAATTTCCTTAGGATATATTAACGTATAATCTTAATCAGATAATCCTAAATATGCAGTTTTTTTTTTAACGTAATTAATATATACCTTACTGATTTATGATAAAATAGTTACTTTGATTTAAATACAAAATAAGATAATTTTAAGCATAGGTAAAACACATACTTACAACATAACATTTAAAAAAAATTGCTTAAGAGATTATAATCTATAATGCATTGTAAAATTTTCAAAACTTAATAAGTTTATTATAGCAATAAATTAGCTACACAAAAAAGATAAGCCTTTAAAAATAAAAGTATTATTTAATAAAAATAAATATATAAAAGCTTAAATAAATACTAGAATTTCCACACCTAAGTAAATAATTATAAATTCCATAATGAAATATAAATGAACTAATAAGTTATTGATAAACTATTATTCTTTAATATAAAATGAAAATACTAATTTAAATACTTACGGGCAGGAGACTGTTGATTAATAGCTATTTGTTTGTATGTGGAAGGAAGCGCCATGGCTTCAAATAATTATACCTCAATTCTGTAATTTAGTAATAAAATAAAATATATTATTGAGTATTTAAAGAACAAAAATTTAAGTCAAATAAAAAATAAATTCTCAATAAAGTTTAATATTTAAATCATGAAACGTATAAGGGTCGATTTAAACCAGCAATTCTTAAACTTTTTC
The DNA here is from genome assembly GCF_003268045.1 of Sipha flava. Lineage (NCBI taxonomy): Eukaryota > Metazoa > Arthropoda > Insecta > Hemiptera > Aphididae > Sipha > Sipha flava. Next base: position 530,547 of record NW_020271856.1, on the reverse strand, counting down.
AACCACAGAGTCCTTTTTAATTAGTATTTTCTAGTGGAATCTCAAGAAATATTTAATATTAGTTTTATTTGATTGTGTTCTATGAAGCAAATTACACATGATTTGTATCTATGTAGGACACTCATAACAAGATAAAATATCAATAATTAATATTATATTTATGTACAATATACTTGGCTGGATAATATCTGAAAAGGAAATGTTTAATATCTTAAATTAAAAAATTATATTTTTTAATTGGGATTTTAATATTGTTTATATTCATATCAGTGAATTGTATTTGAATTAAAAATCTTGTAAAAATATAATTGCTATTTGTTTTAGGAAATGATCAATAATTTTTATATTACTACATTTTTTATGGTAAATCAAACATAGCCCTTAAGAAAAAAATTGAGGAACTCTAAGAGCTCCACAGATTAAAAACCGCTGATTTAAATAATTTATATTTATTGAATATTGGTAAATTATTAATATTATAAATATAATTTTTTTTACATATTTATAGTAAATTTACAAAACTACAAGGATTATAACAATAACCTAAAAATTAATTTATATAATAAAAAAAAATCTATAAATGTTTTAGCAAACATTAAGAAATCTTAAAATAAAAAAATGTTGGTCACCATCAACTATCGCTTATTAAATAAAATAGAAAAATCCAAGTTCTTATAAGATTTATAAAAACATTAAGAATAGAATATAATGATAACCACAATACTCAATATTGAATAATTCAGTGTATACTCATTCAGTATTTTGACATTAGAACTGTATAAATTTATACTTATATCATTTATAACTAAGAATTAATGAAATAGTTATTAAAATCGTATTGAATAAAAACATATTCATGTTTCTCTTACATATATAATACTTAATAGTTAATAAGTAGATTTACTTACAATTTAAAATTTAATTTTCAGAACAATTAATCATTTTTCAATATTCACAGTTAAAAACCTGACATACATTGGAAATTCAAATATAATTAAAAGCGCATGCAACACCAAACAAAATTTTGAGAATTAAGTTAATAAACAACCGACGTATACCAGAAATAGTGAAAGATTTGTTATAATAATATTCGTGTTACATTTTGCTTTGCTTACCGCTTGGGTTTTTATCACACGACAACAATGGTAACAGCTCACTAACCACCAACACTAAATTCATAACCATAGAACCATGGTAGAAAATATCACACCACCATTTAATAAGCAACTATGGATATTTTATAGGTTAAACATTTGTGAACGGTGTTTTGTTGTCAACTCTCAAAACTTAAATTCTCAATTTTTTCATGTCAATTTTCTTTTAGATAGTCTTCAATTTTTACTAATTTTTGTTTGTTTATTGTAGTTTTCGTGCTATTTAGCTATCCTACTTCTGATATTTAATATTTATCAGAAAAACTTTCTAGCCATGGATTACGAGCAGGTATCAATTGTAAAGAAAATTGTAATTAAAACATTAGTCAATATTTTTACTCATCATTTTTTAAAAAAATTTAGCCAGAATACGATGGTGACACATACTACAATAGTTACGAAGACAGATACTCTGATGCTGATATGTACGAACCTCCAATGCCTGAAATCATCAAGAAGTTTCTATTATACTTCAGGAATGCCATTAATGAAGGAATGGTATATGAAATGCAAAACTTATATGAGAACACGTATGTTTTTCATAATGTATTATTTACACATGAATATATATGTAACTTGTTATTGTAAATTGTTAAAGATTTCCAAAATTATCTGATCAATATTTTGATAAAGCTCCATGGCCCAGTGACAATGAAGTCCGTAAAATTATGGATGATGACAAAGTATTTTATTACTAAATATTATGTATGAAGTACAATTTTTTTTTAAATTATTTTTATTTCAGACATTTTTGATGTTGTATAAAGAATTATACTACCGTCATATTTTTGCACGTGTGCCAAATGGACCATCAACTAGACAACGTTTTGGATCATTCTACAACTACTGTGATCTATTCAATTACATTTTTAGTATGAGAATTTATTTATTATCTTTCTTACAATTGTTTATTTATCATATTTAATTATATTGTAGCTTGTGAAACTCCGGTAACATTAGAATTACCTGATCAGTGGTTATGGGAACTTGTGGATGAATTTGTGTATCAATTCCAATCCTTCACTCAGTTTCGTTCTCGACCTCGTAAAACACAAGAAGAGATGGATATGTTAGCTTCCAATAATGAAGTGTGGAATGTTTTGTTGGTGTTAAATGTATTGCATTCATTCATCAACAAATCTAATATCAAGTTGCAATTGGAAGTTACTGCAAGTGGTGGTGACCCAGATTCTGTAGCTGGAGAATTTGGTCGTCATTCTTTATACAAAATGTTGGGTTATTATTCCATGATTGGGTTATTACGCTTACATAGTCTTTTTGGAGATTATTATTTAGCCATCAAAGTTCTAGAAAATATTGATATGCACAAAAAGGTTAGACATATTAATATAAATAAAGTTGAATAATTTAAAATTAAATGTTAATTATTTAAATGATATCTAGAATGCATACAGTTCAGTACCAGCTTGTCACATTTCTACTGCATACTATGTTGGATTTGCTTACATGATGATGCGTCGTTATTCTGATGCAATTCGAACTTTTAGTTCGATTTTGTTGTACATTCAAAGAACAAAGCAACTCTTCCAAACACGATCTTATCAAAATGATCAAGTAAAAGTTATTGTGATAAGTTAACAGTTTTTAAAATCTGTATTTATGTTTTTGTTACAGATAAACAAACAAACAGATCAGATGTACACATTATTAGCAATGTGTTTAGTATTGCATCCACAATGTGTAGATGAGTCAATCCAACAGGTATTACGTGAAAAAAATTATACTGACAGAATGTTTAAAATGCAGTATGGTGATTTACAAGAATTTGAAAATTGTTTCCAAATGGCTTGTCCTAAATTTTTATCTATGGATCCTGCTGAAGATTCAGTAAAAGAAGCAGTAAAATATCAAACATCTGTTTTTATGGCTGAAGTCAAACAACAAAAAATGTTGCCTACTATTCGCAGGTATTGACTTATCATTAATTTTTTTTTTTTTTATATATAGTGCAATGTTGAATATTTTATTGTTTATTATTTTGTAAAATATATCTAATTTGTAGTTACTTAAAATTATACACAACACTACCAATTAATAAATTGGTGACATTTATGGCACAAGGACAGGGACAACGTGAAAGTAATGAACCAACCGATGATAAAGAAAATTTGACTAAACATCTATTATGTTTTAAACACAAAATGAAAAATATTGTTTGGAATAAAGGTGCATCTGGATTAGATGGAAGCTTTCATTCAGGATCTGAGGTTGGTCATATTTTTAGTTTATTAACATTAGCTATTTATTTAATTATTATTTGATAATATTAAAAAAAAAATTTATTTTTAGTTGGATTTTTATATTGATCGAGACATGATACATATAGCAGATACCAAAGTTGCTCATCGTTATGGTGATTTCTTTATAAGAAAAGTATTGAAGTTTGAAGAACTAAATCGCAAGCTGAAATCTATAAAAGTGTAACCAATAGTTTATTTATAATTTCTTAAAACATTACAAAATAATTACTTTTACTATTCTTATAGTACCTTTGTAATAAAATAAATATATTACACAGTTTTTGTATTTCATAATTTTTATTACTTTAAATTTAAACTATACAATTTATATTATGCCTGAAGTCTATTATATTCATTGAAAAATTGACTTTTCTTGATTGCATCCCATACTTTGGAACAATAATGTAACCTGTAAATAAAGTCAACAATTTTGGTTAAAAATAATATAAAATATATGAATTTTAACGTTCTTCATCATTTAATATTAATTTAGTAATAATGAATGCTAATTTATTACAAATTTTTATTATATCTCATAATTTTTCTTTGGCTTACCAAGTTTTTTCAGTTAATTGAGTGTGTGTAAGTGGTGATATTGGTAAGCCCAATAGTTGTTTTCTGAGTTCTTGAATTAGAATTGATTGGCCTGGGTGCATTTTGTGATAACCATTCATTTCTATATAAAAATATATATAATTTTCTAATACCACTGAATTTATATAATTCTCCCTTGCACACAAATTTTTATATTTATAACATTTATAATTTAAATTAAACTCTAGGAATTAAAAGTAAAAAAAGAAAGTACTAGGAATAATTTCATTAATAGAAAAAAAATTATATTTTCCATTTAATAAATAAACAAATTTCTAGATTTATTATGTACTGAGTGGTACATGAAAATACATCATAGATGCGAATAAAAAATCATTTGAAGATCTGGATAGCAATTTTATTCTACTAAATATTGTTATATCATTCAAATTACAGGATATTAAAAAGGATAATTTTAAAACCTGTAACTTTACATTACTTACCAGATTTTTTTTCTTTTTCACTATTGGCCAAGACAAATAAATTAATTGGATCACCACAATTTGATGGATTTAATTCACTAATAACATTGCCATTAGCAATACTTATTCCACTCTGTATGTGAAGACGAGATCGTGCAAATAATTGAGCATAGATATGCTAAAAATTAAAATAATAAATTTTTCTAAAAAATATAATTTATATTAAGTCTATTACTCTTACTTGTACTGTTTTAATATTTTTTATACTAAAATCTGAATAAAATGATTTATTTTGCACAAAAACAATATGAGGAAAATATTCTACAAGTTCTTCATTGCGATGTGAAGTTGGCATGGGTGGCTTTAACATTTCAGCTGTTTGTAATATTCTAAAATCAAACAAATGCATACTAAAGTATATATAACTATTTTATAACTTTATATTTACTTAAAAATATTGGGATCAAAAAACCAATCTTGGACTAACAACACAATATGACATACTGATAATAAAAATGCAGCCAGCTGCAAAGAAATCATTTCATTGTCAAATGGTAAACTTGATGAATCAATAGATTGCACTATACGTTTTTGACTCGTTGAGTAAGCAACCGATGATGATAATATAGGTTGACAGTCTAACAAAATAACTCTATTTTTAGTTATAAAGGCATCAATACCAGAAGTACAATTTTGTGTTGTTTCTAGATATTCAGATGTTGTAGTTGGAAACACATTAGGCCTGGAAATTATAATATTATAACCCTAACACTGAAATTATAAAAGGGCTAATTAAAAATATATAAATTACTTGTTTGCAATATAAGACATAAGGGTTGACTTTCCGACTCCTTGCAATCCAAGGCAACCAATAACTAAGAAATCAGTTTGTTCCAATAAACTGTTACTTAAGCCTTCATTAAGAAATTGCATATAATCATCAATCAATTTAACTGGTGTTTTCATTTCAGCTGGAACTTGTACTTGATCTTACAATAAGTTTATTATTAAATGTTCACAGTAAATGTAAATAAAAAAAGTAATTAATACCTTCATTTCCTGATTTTTGTATACAAGTCTGATAAGATTCTTCTTTTTTGGTTCTAAGAAGATGATTATAAAAGTGGTTGAATCACAGAATCATTAGTAATTTAGTACATATGACAAATATACTTAATATAATAATATAGAATGTAATTTTTAGTAACAATATGATTTTGAATTTTAAATTAAAAATTAAAATTAAATTGTAATAAGGAAATATTAACTAAAGACAATTTAGAAAAAAAATTACATAAAGATACTGACTCATTTATGAATAAAAATAATAATAAAACTAATAAGTCATTATGCAAATTAAATGTTATAACTAAAAAATGAACTCCCTAATTTACTACATTAGACAACAAAGAATTAATAAGCTAAAAATCTGAGATTTTAAGTTATCAAGACTATGAAAAAATTAAAAAGCTGAAGAATATGTATATTCAATATTTAAAAAACTTGAATAATTACATAATTTGAGGAGTACACTTCTGAGTAGGCGACAAAGATCTATTTTCTGTATCTCGAGGCTTTATTAAGATAGTTGGTTGTGAATGACATTTTTCAGGTTCTTGGATTCGTTCAATAGATCCATCATGTTTGGCCAATACTATTGGTAATCGTTTGGGACCTGTTTGTTTAAGATCATCTTTTATCTAATAAAATTTTATAAATAAATAATTATTTACAAACAGAATATCATAATATACAGGTATAAAAATTAATTCTAAGTTTTAATACCTTTTTAACTGGAGACTTTTTTCCTTTATAATCTTCAGAATAACCTTGAGACATTTTTATTTTTAAACAGTCTCAATTAAAATAGTTATTGATATTCACATACATTTTACCAAACCTTAAATTGTTTAAAATGTTCTAATTTATAAAGTATGAAACGCTAAATACTTAAATATAACATAGATAAATGCAACTTACAAAATAATATGGTACAATTTTTACAAGTATCTTTCGTAAGATAAACTTATAAGTTTACTACAAACTATTAAAAAAATCAGTAAAACAAAGTTCTATATAAAATTATTCTAGTATAAAATAGAAATTAATTAGTAAAAATAATTCAGTTTATCTTTGAAATTAATCAAATTACTTATCAATCATTAGTATCAATATTTTAATCACAAGGAACAAATGTATAGAAAAGAGAGTACATTCTACTTTTCAACCACAGACTTCCATACTACACTAGATAAATAACTACTATATAATTTACATGGCTATGAGTGAATCTGATAAGATGAACAGACGCCATTTTGTCGGTTGGCAACAAAATCTATTATTCTATATGCATCAAATACTTATTTCCTTGATATTTCTTAATTAAATCAGATTTAAATAATGTGAAAATTTAAGGATTAAACCAAATATAATTAAAGAAAAAGAAAACAATGTTTATCACAAATATATACATTAATTTATTATTAAAACGTACACAGTATACAATCACATATTACTAAATAATACTAATTTGGTCAATTGTCGCCGTTTACTAACAATAGAAGACGTTTTTGATTTGGCAACATGATGTAGACATATTTTTAAATATTCCTTACAGATTAGTGTTACTAAATGTAATCTATGATTTTCTAAAAATGAATGATCGGAACATGTCATATTTTGTAAGATATTGAAATTATAATCATAATTTTTGGTTGAAATTATTATTTTTGCAGATAAACCAGATATATGAGAAGTAAAATTGTTGTTAGTTAATTTGATTAAAGAATTTCCAATATATTTAATTAATTTCATAACATTTTTTGAACTCTTTAATAATCCACCTCCATTTTTCACATCAGTCGATACAGAATAGACATGTTTATGACTATAGTTATGTTCACTTGATTGTTCTATAAGATTGTCTACACATGTTGAACAATCAATTATTTTAAGAAACTTTCTAACAATAAAACCAGTAATATAATAAAGAATATTATCCTTAATAATTCTGGATTGGTCAGTCTCACCTACCAAAAAATCTAAAAACATCTGTTTCATAGATGATTTAAATTCTATTACATTAGGGTTATTATTATTACCAAAACGCTGACGAATTTTGGAGAAAAATATCTCTAAATGGTCCTGAGAAAATTTATAGCTTAAAAGATATTTGTACGAGTGAAAAACAATTTTCTATTAAATAATAAATAATTAATTGTAAAAGAATATTCAATATAATGCTGCACAAGACTAAATGTAACGTTCAATGTTTTGCCAACCGACAAAATGGCGGAAACTGATAAGCCAAGTTTCAGTTAATATCGACAGTACCTTATCTAGTTAGTATAGAAGTCTGTGTTTTCAACATTGGACTAATAATGATAACATTATAAAAAATAATATTCATAGATAGATATCAAATCCGGCAGACATGAGGAATAAAGATTTATCAATGATATTTTATAGTTCTAATTAATATTTTACCGTTTTAGAAACTGACAAGACGCTGTAACGAATCAAATTTCTTCAAATTTCCGTTTTAAGTTCCTAATAATGTATGCCTCAATACATATACTTTAAGTGGCCAGTTCTCAGTTTAATGATACATTGATTAATCACTTTTCAGTATGATGCTAATGCAACGCTTATTTCCAAACCTTGTGACTAATAAACTCTGTAGTGCTAAAATATTAACGAATTTTGTAAGTATTATCTAAAATAATGCATTTCAAAAAATGAATATATTTTTTTGTGTTTAATATTATAATACCATATTAATTACTTATTAGGTACTTAGATGTACATATGGTTTAAACAATGTAGGAAGTGATGATCCCGGTGTTGAAATTCCTGAAAAAAAAATTGTTGAAGAAAAAACTAGTTTAGCCATGAGGGCATATCTGCAAAGAGCTACACAATACAGTAAGTAATGTATATTAATACACATTTGGTATTAATATCATTTAAATTAAATATTAAACAACTATAAAAGCTAGAAATCATTAAAAATACTGATATTTTACTCAATATAAAATTATATGGTTCTATTGTATTATCATATATAGTTCAAAAAGTCTTCAAAATTATAGCAAACAATTTATTTGAGGAAATTGTTATATGTAATCATATTTTAAAACATTTTTAATCTTGAAACTGAAAACTATAAAATGTCTGTGAGAAAATTGTGATTTCTGAATTAATTAGTTAAAATAAATTAATGCATTTTTAGTTGAGTTTTTTTATTATAAGGTTAAGTATGTATGTAATGATCATATTTTTAAAATCATTATTAATCTTAATTAATCAGTATAAAAATATACTATTTATCAGTTTTTTATAATCAAATATAAATATATATTGTATATATACATTTTAAATTTCTAAAATAATTGTGCATTATGTATTATAATATTCTTATTATTAATAAACTGAATGATCAATAATTATAATTTATACACAAATATTCACAATTGTAAACTTTAACTTTATTTATTATTTGTTAAAAACCTAGTAATAACAAAATATTTGTTGAAACAATAAAAATTAATAAAAAAAAAATTTCTTAAATAATATGATGAATCATTTTTTATTCTTTTTTCAGATAGCTTTATGGATCAGCAAATACATGAATATAAAATTGGGAAACGACATTTAGCTAATATGATGGGTGTTGATCCAGAAACATTTACTCAAAAAGATATTGATGTTTGTTGATAATTTTATAAAATTTAAGATAACCTCAAATATATAAGTAGTTTCGATATGAAACTATGTTTAAACCATATTTTTAATTAGTTTCTTCATGTGTACATTTAATTCAAAATACATCAAATCAACTGAATAGTTCAATATTTATCAAATTAATTAAATAAATACATTAATATATATATTTTTATCAATTAAAAATACAAAAATTATTCTACAATAAAAAGATCTTAACAAAAATATCTCAAGTCTATTTAATTAAATTATTTTAAGTCAATTTTTGTTGAACATTAAATTTTCTTTGGAAAAAAATTTTTTATGTATTTGGAGAATCTATTGGAATCTTAATTTTTAATTTCTGAATGCAAATTAATTTTAGTTTCTGAGCAAAGCCAAAAATGGAATTTTTAATTAATTTAATTATAAATTAAAGATCTGAAATTTATAGTACTTAAATGACAGCCAAAATATATAGACATTTTTAAATTAATAAATTTATTAGTTAATAAAATTAAATAATTTGCATTTGTTTTTTCAAAAAATTTATAAACAGTTGTTTTAAATATGACAATTTTGCCATCAATATTATTCAAATTTAAGATATTGAAAATTTGTGTCATAAAGATCTGCATTTTACTTATTATGTTGATAATAATTTACTAACATAATTTTAGGCCGCTATTGGGTATTTATTCCCTTCTGGTTTGTATGATCCAAAAGCAAGACCTTTAATGAGACCACCCAGTGAAGTATTTCCACCAAAAAAAGATGCAGAATTTGATGAATCTGGTCGTCCATTTCATGTTTTTTTTTATACAGGAAAACCAAACTTTTATTCAATATTACACGTGAGCTATATAAAATTTATAAATATACATTTATATTATTATTATTATTATTATTAAATACCTTTACTGGATACTTAAGTTGATTATAATATAACAGTTTTAATGAGATAGAAATATGTAACCGACCACATAGCTATCCGCAGGGGTACTGGGGAGGGGGCATAGCTGCTTTAGATAATAATTTGTATAACAATTTATTGCATTTTATATAGCAGTATTGGAGAGCGATAAAGAGGATTTATAAGGTGAAACAAAATTGTTTGTTAGTTTTCAATATCACTATTCGGTATTTGGTTTTATCATGGTTGTAAGCCCATATCATAGAGTAACTCTATAGTCCCATGTACAATTGTGGTTTACACTACCACTAATCTCCCCCCCTCCAAGAAAAATTTCTGCAGACAGCCTTGACCAGTTATCATATTTAAACAAATATAAACATGTCCTTTTGGACATTTTCTAATGAAATATATGCCTAACCTTATTTATTATGGCTTAAATGAACTTTTAATTGAATTATCCATTAACAAAAGAAAATTGAAAGAGTAAATTTGTTTTATTAGTAATGCTATGAAATATTAAGTCAATGAATATGTTTATTAATATCCTGTGTGTGATATTTTTTTTTATTATTTTAGAATATAGCCACTAAATTAGTAGAATTAAATAAGTTCGAAGACAGTTTGAGGAAAAACAATATACTTCCTGATGCTGACAAAAAATTGTAAGATTTGTGTATGATGTATTTAAAATACTGGAAATATTTTTAAAATACATTTTTATCCACAGAACTTCTTTTGGAAGTCAATGGTTATCTAAAGAAGATTTAGAAAAGAAAACGGTTGAAAGGCTTTCAGACCATGAAGTAAAAAAAAAAACTTTATATTTTAGTATTTAAATTATAAATAATTCTCCAATTATTATTTCATTGTTACTGATACTACATTAATAACTTTATGAAAAAAATGCATATTATTTTAGACTTAAATTGATTGAAGTACTAAATATATAAAACATTCTTTTTGAGGATTTTTTTTGAAATTTTTAATTTTTTGACTGACATGATAAATAAAACAAAAAAAAAAATAAAAAAAATAAAATAAAATAGTAGTATAAAATGGAAACCATTTTAATAAAAAATATCTTCCATTAATATTGTTTTTTTATAGATAATCTCAAATAAAACTAATTACAATTTGTTGAGAATAGATTTGATAAAATATTATTACAGTTTAAATTAATTATTTTTCTGGATTGATAAATATTTGTTTTCTTTTTATAAAAAAATATAGCCTCAAATAAATGTTTGATATTATATTATATTTATTAATTATTACAGTTTTTATTATGTGCACTATGTAATTATTTTATTTTCATTTCAGTACAAACATTTTGTTGTTGCAATTGAACGATTGTTAAACCATGCATGTGCATATAAATTAACTGAATTTATTTCTGAATATCAAAAACCTATGATATCAACTAAATCCATTGTTGAATCATCACCAGTAACTATTAATTTTTGAATGTGTATTTAACATTTGTGTAATGATTAATAATGTTTAATTTTAGGTCCTATACACAAAAGATGGACGAGCTTATGTTACTGTGAAAGGTATTAAAAATATATATCTGGTGTTTCATCATTTAATAGTTTGTTTTGTTTTTGTATTTAGATTGCCCTAGAAAAGATGCTAGAGCTGATGTTACAGTTTATTATCCTGGAACAGGCAAACTATCAATAAATGGAAAAGGAATTGAATTCTTTGACTATATTCAAGCTAGAGAACAGGTAAATTTAATTTTAGTTTAATATAATATATTTTTAACTGTGGACAAAATGAAGAATATCTAGGCCTTTTTTATTTGAAAAATTGTTTATTATTTTAATCAGTGAACATTTAACTATTGATCATATTTGTTAGATTGTTATATTTTTATTTTAGATTTATTTATGTAATGCACAATTTATTTTAATGATTTTATTTTATTTTTCTCATCAAGTATTTATATCTCTGACAACTGTTTGTACACATTCAATCGGTGGCAGATCTAGGATTATAATTTTTTTTAAAGAAAGGCAAATAGATCAAAATGCAGTGATCATTTTGAAAAGTTATTACCATATTCACAGTTATAATACTTGTGTAATTTAAACTTTGATTGTAGGTTTTATGTTGTTTTTAAAAAAGCTTTGAACTTATATATCATTTGGATCAAAAGTAATCTCTCTTCTTCAATCCATGTGCATCCACAATTACATAACTATATTTACTATTAAATTAATAAAACCTAATTTAAGCCAATATGGAGGCTATGCCTCCCCCCCTTTAAATCCACCATTGCATTTAATGCATTTTTAATATAACTATGATATTATGATATTAAAATAGTTAATTTTAAAAACTTGTTATCTTTTCAATAATATTTTTAATGTTTTTCATACTAATCTTAATTTTTCAATTATTTTAAATTTAGTACCTTTTAACTTTCTAATATCTATTTAATTCTTTTATTTTATGTAAACCATATTTTAAATAGATAAACTTACAAAAAAATTTAAATGTGTACACAACTAGTTTAATAATGTTGTTGAAGTTTGTATTAGGAAAATAATGATGATGAAAATAATTGTATACAATTGAAAAATAATAAGACCAAACTTTTTTTTCAAAAAATTTGGTTTTCCCATCTCTAATTCAAGTTACTACATATTTTTTAAATTTTTAAATGAAGATATTATTTCATTCTTATTTACTTTACACAATTATAATATTATTTGTAGTCTATTTATTTAAATATTCATAATAATATTTTATTAACTATAAAAATTAATTCTAACTCCCTTTATAAATTTCATGGTACATTTACATCATATTAATTTGATAATTTATCTTTTCTTAGTTATTTTTTTAACTAGGTATTCAATATTGATTTGCATTAAAATAAAAAAGTTATTTTATTTTTATTTTTTATGTTGATCAATTTTATATTAATTACAAATTTAAAATATGAAAAAATATTTTGCCATTAGTCTATGAAGTTTAGTGTATTTATTTAAAACTTTGGCAACCACAAATATTTATATTGAACATGCGTTTCTTTGAATATAAATATATAAATATAAGTATGCACTATGTCTTTTTTAATTAAACCAATACTGTGTCAATATTGTAAAAAGTTATTAAAAACCACCGAGTGTCTTAAGATAGTTTATTTACCATTAGTCAAAAACACATTGCTTTTAAAATTTAATTCTATTATCAACATTTTATACGATTAAATCTGAGCTCTAGCTTGTTTTTGTTTATATTATCATTGAAAACAAATAGCTGTGTAAACACCAGATACTAAGAATTGAAACTCACAATGTTTATTTATAAATGTTGAAAGTGTCTTTTATAGTAGTAATATTGCTGGTGTTTGCATTCTTACAGTTTGATTTAGTCATATTTATGTTTCAATCTTTTAAACAATTATAACTAATGATTTTTAAAATAGTATAATTTGTGGTTTAAGAGCTAATAAGGATATTTTTTTTTGCATTTTATGTATTCTATTCTATTTGAAGATTTTTCTTTTGTCAAGTTAGCAATATCTCAATTTACTCATGATATATGACTATTATTGTATAAGATGGTTCCAAGTTAAATTTAAGTGTCATAGAAAAGTAAAAAAATATGACCCTTATATATCAAATAGCTCCTGTTTCTTTGGAACTAGACATGTAATTTATCATGAAAAATATAACAAGATCATTTTACTTTTCAATATTATATTATAATGAAGCAATATTTTTTACACTTTATCAATAAATCAATATGTTATTTAAATACAACAGACAATAATTAAATAATAAAAGTACCTAATATTTGAGAGTATTTATGAAGCTTTGTTGATAAGCTGTATTAAAAGATCTTGTTGATGATGCACAATTTCTTTTAGTTGTTTAATTTCTTCAACAAGAGCTTTATTTTCCATTTTATTTTCTAATACAGCTTGTTTATAGTCAACCGTATTTAATCGTTTTTGTCTTGCTATATTTAACGCATCTTCCATTATGTCTCTTGGTAATCTTTTTTCTGTAGGATTTAATGGTTTTACATAAAGTACAACTCTATATGCTGATGGTGTAACTCTTGCGCTCCAATTAAAAAAATTTATAACACGTCTTGGCAAGCAACCTTGAAATAATGCTTGTTCTTGAGAATGAATAAGCTGAGTTTGTCTCACAAGTTTAGAAAGATCAGCAGTCTTGTGTAAACCTTGAATATCATGAACTGCTATTCCCACTAGTAAATTCATTAATACAACAGTTACAAATACAATGAATAGTATAAATGTTATATAAGCACTAACATCAAAAATTACTGGAGATTCTTCAGATTTCAATAACAAATCTATATCAAGCTCTCCTGTCATCATCACTAATACCTTTACTATACCTATTAACGGGTTATTAAAATCATTTGATGCAGGAAATAATGTACAAAAACTTATTGTAAATCCTATAAGCAAGCATGAGTAGGCTAGCAACAATTTAGCAAATTCCTTTTGGACTTTAGTAAACATTGCAATGTATGTTCCAAATATAGGTAACTGACCAATCATTACCATTAAATTTGACCAACCAAACAAGACAGAAAATGCTCCAATAGGATTTTGCCAATCATATGTTTTATTTCCATATAAAAAAGATGTTAGAAAAACACTTGCAACCACAAACCATTCAACAATGTTAGTGATGCTTAAAAAATATTGTTTAACTGATGTAAATCCTGTTATACCAATTAATTTTCTAATTATTATAATAATTGTAAATACTAACAATATATACCAGACAAATTCTATAATTCTGTGAGATATGTGTTGTATATTGAACATATTGACCTTCAAATTACAGGCATTTTGATGTTTCGATTCATTTAGTTCTTGACTCTCTGTTAGTTGTTGGTCACCTATTATGTTTTTGGATTTATTATAACAATCATGTGCTAATGCTGTCATTACATAAGAAGTTAAAAGTAAAACAAAAATGGCATCAAAAATTAAACGAACAAAATAAAATCGACGAATTTTTTGCCATTTTAAATATAAAAATGCTTTACACAATGGATGTTCAAGCATAGATTTTTGACCACACTCTTCCAAAGTATGTAGTAAGATAATTTCTCCCTGACTTGGATTTTGTAATAAGTATCGAAAATCCATTATTAGTTCAACTTCTTTGGCAGAAGCTTGATCGTTAAGTGAAATTGCTTGATCAAGTTTTTTTTTAATTGTATTTATACTTGTGGGTGTTTTTCTATTGATTATGCTTAAAGCACTCATTCCACCAACAGTTCTAGAACTTATATCAGCTCCTTTAATAATCAAAAAATCCACACATTGGGATAATTCATTTAAAGCAGCTATGTGGAGTGGTGCATATCCATATTTATCTTGAATATTGACATTTGCACCCCATTTTACTAATACTTCAACCACATGAAAAGATAAGAAAGCTTTACATACAGCTGAATGCAAAGCTGTTCTTTTGTCAAAGTCTAAAGCATTTACATCAGCTCCTAATTCTAATAATATTTCCACAGATTCTGCACATTGAGCTTTTGCAGCTAAATGTAAAGGAGTTTGTTTTTTATCATTTATTACACTGTGAGCAGACCCTGAATGAAGTAATATTTGAACGCATTCTGTATATCCGTTTTCAGCTGCCATGTGTAAAGCTGTTGACTGTTTTGATTTAGAATTGAGATTGATTGTTTTATTACTTTTTGCTAAAATAAGCTTTAAACATTCAGTGTACCCCTTTTCTGCCGCCCAATGAAGTGGTGTATTTCCATTAGTATCCAAAGTGTTTGGATCTATACCGATATGCAAAAGATATTTAACACATTCTACAGAATTGGCTTGTACTGCACAGTGTAACACTGTATCAGTTACTTGACATCCCTGGTCTATTAAGATTTTTGTTGTTTCTAATGCATTGCCCATTACTGCTGAATGTAATGGTGTATATCCATTCTGAATTATATTTATGTCACAGTTTTTTTTTATAAGCCATCTGAAAATCAAAATTAAATATTTTTATAAATTATATACTAACTATGATAAAGTAAATATTACATCTAACACTACTATACTAAACACATATAAAAGAAAAGGATTTAAAAGTAGAGAATTTACAAAAAAACCTAGAAATGTTCACTATGTATTTCAAAACATATCTATATCAATATCATCTATATCAAACTAACTATACTGAATTTATATTATTTAATTGAATAATTTTTTTTTTCATTATGCCTAAAATATTGCAACAAATTTTGAAAAAATACTAAAAACTAGTAACATACATGGTATTACCATAATTTGTATTAATATTTTACTGTAGGTATAAAAAATATCTTTTCAAAACATATTTTCTTAACATTTTATGAATTCAAAATATAGATAATTTTTTAGTCCAAAATCCAATTTTAAAAATTAGTTGTAAAAAATTGTGTATAAAAATTAGGATTTTACTTAAGGGACTTAAATTATTTAGACCTTTTTATCACTTGGATATTTATTTTTTTCTATTCTCGCTACACAGCTAAAGATTAATTAATGTCTCTTAATGTTTTAAATGTTTTATTCATAATTTATTCATTCCTTATTTTTATATAACTAAATCAAAATAATACAACACAATCTAAAAAATGACAGAAATAGAAATAATTTTAAAACTAAAAATAAAGTATTGAATATGAGATTTAATTAATTTTAAATAATTTTTAATAATTTTTTATATAGTATTATTTTTAATACTTTCTCTTTATTGAGGTGAATGAAGAGAAACGTGTATCCTCACGCACAGTTGGAAGTCATTATTTATGAGATAGTTTAGTAATCAGCCCATTTCATCAAAAACCTATTATATCTAATGTACTGCTACCGGCTTTTAATTTTTTTTCTTATCCGTGTTTTTTAGCTGTATTTTAACTATAAATTAAATTATAAATAAATTATTTATTTATTTCCTTTTCATAATTGAATCGGTCATTTTGAAAAGGCCATTTCTCCATATATTTTCAATACTAGTTTTATGTGATAGATGTGTTAACTAATAATAATGCATATTTCCAGCGTGACCGCCATATCATAGTTGGTTTTTTATAAGAGAATTAAATCATTCAACCATTTTTCAATTTTTATCTAAATTTAATTTTGATCTCTAAAAACAGTTTTTTACGTTTCCTGCCAATTTTCATTTTATGGAAATATAGCCTTTTGAAATTTCATATTTTTTTTTTCTAAACAATGCTTGGTATTGCATTATTTACGTTAGTCTGATAATATCTTATTTCAGTTTTATGATCGTTAACATTATAGACGGATGTTGAAAATATAATCAACAAAATGATGTTTTGGTTTATGCGTGAATGTATATATTACTCGGGATAATTGACTAGCGGTTTTTTAAACACCTGTCTAATAAATTACCCCCCGTGAATTCATAAAGTTATGGTCATGGTACATAAGTTATATTTTGTTTGGTTATATTTATATATTGTTTAAATTAAAAAAAAAATTACGTTTCATGTTGTATTTATTTATTATTACTTATTATATTTTTTCGTGGTTCTTGAGTTAGGTACTAGGTATTATTATTTATATATTATTCCAAATAGTTTTCTCTTAGCTAATTTATTTTAAACAAATTAAATTTTCCATAGCAATCGTAATACAAATATACAGTGAAATATATTTAGTGAACATTTTGAAGTACTCGTATAATATAAAAGTCAAGAAAGTTATACTTTTTGGGTATATTCGTGCATGATATCAATATTATTATTACATTATCACAGACTATTATGGAACAAATTGATTACAAAAATGTGTCTTGCGAGTGAAACTCATTATTTTGGTCAAAAAGGCCATTAAATATTAATCCAAGTTACAAAATAAAGATTACCCACTAAATTTATGAATGATTTTGATAACTAATATAATTATTTAAGTATTGAGTTATTGAGTTTAAAGTTAAATTTTAAAATAATAATAGGTATTTTATTTCCGAATTAAATAACTGAATTCAATATAATCTGATTTAGATGGCAAATTACCAAATTAAAATTAATATTTTTTGTGTTATAAAAATAGATTATAATTAATTATACTTTTTTGTATCTTTTACGAAAATATTATATTCATGATTCGTGAAAGATTTCAAATACTTGTGTATAAATATCTAATAAATTAAACAAATTAAATATCTTTAAAAAAATTTCTGGTTTGAATTTAATTGTTTGAGAGTATTATTAAATGAACAACATGAGTATACTTTCCAATTATAAAATAATTAATTCGTTAAATAATAAAATAAAAATTTGGAATTACTACATCATATTTCTAAATTATATTATATTTATTAAATTTATAATATTATTAAACTTATCAAAATTATGATTAAACGATATGACCAGCGCCGGTGGTAGGGCAAGACAGGAAGGACTGTTGTTCAGGGGCCCTGCGCTTTTCATAATTAAAAATTAATCATTTTTGAGCCTATAATTTTATTTTTAGAATTAAATAACTAACGCCTCTTGTCATGTGAAAATGTATTTGGTATTTTAATCTTTTAATTTCAAAATGATGTCTCGTAGATATCTATAATGTAGTATGATTAGTATAATAATAATAAATTAATAAATAATAGTACATTGTTGAAGCTTTGATGATAAAATATTACATTCAAACTAAGGAAAAATATTTTTACATAAGTTTTGTAAAATAGAAAAATAAATTATGCGAGTACTAGGACATATAAGAAAAAAAATTCTTGGGCTCCGTAATACTTCCGCTGGCGCTGAATGTGATAGCTGATACGTAGGTACTTGAATATTATCAATAAAGCTCAGATATATATGTATTATACGTATTTTCACTGTGACTTGATAAATTAATGTGAGTAAGTAACTATGATTTATGATTTTTGTATGTTTTTCGATAAAATTAGCTATATTTAATATTTCATTTTTTTCTCTCGTATTTAGACAATAATATGGATATAATTACAAAATCAGAAACTAGTAACTTAACTTTTATTAAACGGTTAACAAATTTAAATTGCTGTCTAACTCAAATGGAAGCTATTAAAAATATTCTCTCTGCTTTTTTTTTTTGAAATTACTTCTGAAAAAATGTAAAAATGTCTCCTTCATTCATTGTCAATATGCAATATTGTTCGGTAACATTATTCGAAGTTTAAAGATCATTTAGTTGTTATAAAGTAGTTTCACGGCTAAATCGTCAGTCCTTTAAATTTGAAATGTATAAAAATGTACTTTGTCAATGTAATCAAGATAATTTATTTTTTTTTTTTAGATATTTTAGCTTCTTCAATTTATTACATTTTTAAATCACATTTCTACTTAATTTCCTCTTTGCCTCTATCCTTAACTCATAGACTATACATTACTAATAAATAAATCGAGTTAGTAGAATACATATTCTGAGTTTTTAGCACGAATTTTGGTTTAAATAAATGTTTCAGTTATGTACATAAATATAAATCCAAGCTCTTGTTATCAAGTATAATTCATAATACTATATTAGAAGTACATAACTTGAAATAACGTTTTTACTTTTTGGGATATTTCAGTTTAGCATCTATGTTTTTTGTGGAGTTATAAAAGCACAGACATTTGTTTCGTGTTTATTTAAAATAGTTTGATTATCCAGACAAAAATAAAACGAGAATGTTGCGTATTGTAGGTTCTGCTTATTCTGGATTCTTTTAAGACTCAAGAGTGGGTATTTACTATTTATGAGTTGTAACTTGCCAAACTGTAAACTGTAATTAATTTATGTTTGGAGCGTGGACAGTTATAAAAGTCTTTACATGTACAAGCCGTTCAAATGTCATATTTTTGATTTATCGGTCAACTCATATTTATGAAAAACCGTTATTGGCTGTAGTATTTCATCTAGGTGCGTCCATTAAAATTAAAATAAAGCAATCTCGTGGAAATATTGAAATTGTTCGTTTATCATCAACCGACATAAGCACGTAGGTCAGATTTATATTGTCGGTCCCAATAACCGATTTTTCTATTTTTTATTGAGACGTGCATCGGTGGATCTACAACATAGCATCGTATAACAATAGAAGAGGCGTGTCACCGCGGGTACAGAACGCGGCCGTCATGTTTGCACGTCAAATTCTGCGCGAGCGATAAAAATAAACGTTAATTGACGGCGGCACCGACACAGGACATGTGGAACGAATAAAACGCGATCATCGCCTTGGTGATCATTGCAGGTTTACCTGAGCGCGTCGGCGTTTCCCATGAAAGCGGCCAAATGTATGGCGGTGATGTTGCCGCAGTGCGTGTAGTGCAAGTTGGCGCCGCATTCGTGCAGCGTGTCTAGGCACTCGTCCGGTGCGCCAATGTACACGGCCCAGCAAAACAGCCTGTCCAGCTCGCCTTGGTTGGGCGGCGGATGCACGCCGCCCGGGTCGAACTCGTTGAGCTCCATCTGCTCCATGAGCTGGAGTCGTCCGTTGCACGTCCGCATCGAGTCCAACAGGTCGCGCCTAATGGTGTCCTTCCGTATAATGATCGATAGCTCGATCTCCTGATGACCGTCGGGCGCAGCAGTGTCCGTGATCGCTGGCGCGTCCGGCAGGCTCTCGATGAACAGGAACTCCTCGACGTTGGACCGCCGGTCGCGGTTACCGTGGCCGCTGCCGCCCCGTGGCCGGTACCGGAAACTGTACCACCGGTCCTTGAGCGACGACTGCTGCGTCGCCGTGGTGCTCCCGTGTCGGTTGTGCACGTTCAGGCTGATCGTCCTGTCCAGCGGCGTGGCCACCTCCAGGTGATGTCGGGTGGCGTCCATCGTTTCTTTCGTCCCGAATGGAAGGGTTTCTTTATGGTTCCTCGTAGCCGCGTCCCGCGATGTCTGTCCGGGCGAGTCGCGGATTCGCGTTCTTGGATATCCGAGACGCGACGACGTTTAATCGGGCGGCCGGCCGCGCGACAATGACGACGTGCGCGCGAGTACTTCGACGATTCGCTTTTCAATGCCCGGTGTGTGTATACGTACGCGATCGTACCTCGATCGTGATGTGATGCCGGGAGCGTGGCCACTATCGGAACTATGAGCGTATCTCCCTCTATGCCCCCCTCCCTGCCGCCCCCGTTCGACCCGCCACCCCGATCACGTGTGGCTGTCCGTTTCGTATATATTATGACCGTATTAATATATTATGTTGGTCACTAACACGTGGTGTGGTGACCGGTAACGCGCGAATCTACCGTGACTGCGTTTCTCTATCTATCTTTCTATCTCCGTCCGTGTGTGAATACCTAAATACGTATACATTACATTGACGCACATGACTACGGTTATAAAATTTAAAAACGTAAAAAAATAATTTATATACAATAACTATTCAGTATGATGAAAATAAATTCCGAACACGTAGACCGTTAGCTTTACAACAATCAAAGTCAAGGTCTATTATTTATCAACGTGCATACATTTTACGGATATTTGCCTCTCCCTCTATCATAATATCCTTAATTTCTAATTCTATTCTTATACATCCGAGAACTGTTAATTTATAATTCATACCGTTATAATTTCATTGATGTTTATAAAGTATTTAAAATTTTTAAAGCATTGACGTCGTGGTACGAAAACAATGCCCATTATTAATTATAACAATACTTACTAATCCAAATAATTTAATATCATATTTTATTAAAATATTATTAGAGATACGATTTCAATATTTGCATTATCGGAGTTTCTGAAATGTAATTAAAATGGGTTTTATCTTCAATTATGATTTCTAAGTCATGCATGTTCGGATAAGAAGTATAAAATTCAATATTTGGTTGTGAACTTCTATTATTAAAAAAAATATATTGTCATTATCTTATTGAAAACCTTAACATTATAACATGGTTTTACGCCTTATAGTTATATAAAACTTTATAGTTGTCAACTGATTATTGTTAATAAATAATATTGACATTAATAGTAATTTCAATTATTAACGGTTCTCTCTGGACATCATCCCTCTTCATATTAGCTCATGCTACCCAAATGTTTTCCTCGGCGCAATTGCTTATTGTAGATATTATGTTACAAAACGTACATTTTTATACTTAAAAAAAAATCTGAAATATTTATAATTATAAAGTACACGGTTAATAAATAATATCATGTTTTATATATACTCGTATTGTATACAATTTGGAACTATTTTAAATAAAATAAATAAATAAATATCTAATAATTTATCGAATTCATTTTATCGTTATTTATGAGATAATTTTTCTAAATAGGTATTAAAAAAAAAGGAGCCAAGTATTCAGATTTTTTTTTATCGGGTAAAACAGATAATGGTTAGCTTTGCGAAATTCAAACTTAACTAAAATATTATTTTTGACCGTACAATCGGAAAAATATATAACTGGTATTAAACATAATTATAAATATCGTATTATTGTTGGTCAAGAATCTTATGATATTATATGTTTAATAATTTAGTATTTATATATTAACTTTTTATTTCGTAAACAAATAGTAGTTTTTTGTATAAAAATTCTAAAGGGCGGTTAAACAATTGGATAATTTACTCATGTTTAATAGTAATATACCTTTGTGGACATTTACATATTGGACATTTTTATTCTAATTTATAGCAACTTGCATGTCTCGTTTTTCTATCCATGTGGGAATTCCTTCATCTACCATTTTATATTATGGGCATTTCACCTGAATACATGATATGTTACCTGACATAACTGATCGATTGAGAGAATTTTAGAAACTAGTCGTAAATTAGAATAATAATTTATAATTTGTTTAATTTAAAATATTATAAACATTTTTATTGGAATGTTCTAATGATTTCGAAAGATATTATGTATATCTAAATAAGTGTTATAACAACCACATAATTACTTTCATTAGACCAAAAATATCAGTTATATAACATACAATTATACTAAAAAATTATAATCGAAGTTGAGAAAATTACGTATCAATCTATTATTATTGGATTGATCAGTTTATATTTTTTCCAATAGCGTGCACATGGGGGGAGGTTAGGGGTTATATCCCCCCCCACTAATCTACTAATTTGTTTTGCTATAATAATACATACAATGCATGATTTCATAAAATGTAATATTATTATTTTACTTATATTATGAACTATATTTACCATTTAATATAAAGCACATCTAGTATATTATGTGGTTGTTGTTTCATGAAAATTAAGATAAGCAATCAAACATAAATTATGATTGTATGATTATACTGTGGTTATACGAATTATAAATTAATTGAAGAAACATTGTTATTGTTACTCTATTGACTAACCGCCAAAAACGTATTATCCAAGTGTTCATCAATTGATCAATGTGTTATAAACTATTATCAGCGAAGAAATTGTAACTTGTTATAAATTCATTTATATATTAATTATATTAATTTAATAAGTTAATTTTATAAATTGTGATTTGCTGAAATTATTGGGTAGGTTTTTTTTGAGTATTTTATAACTGCACAGTCAGTTAAAGTTTTTTATGATGTCAAAAAGCGAAGGAACAATTGAGTCATATTTTTCCAAAAAAACTAATATTGATCAAAGAGTAAGTTTAATAGATTAGCTTTGATGAATATCCATCGAAATATACAGTTTAAGACTGCTGTTATTCTAAATGAACTGAGTGCAAATCTAGGCGTTGAAATGTCCGTCTAGAATAATATAATAAATAAATTTGAATATGAATAAATAAAATTTTAGGTAACTATAGTAGCGTAGCTATACTCTTGCTACTCTAGCTACTCTTGTAGCTTTTAGTGGTATAATATAGTCATATTAAATTAATAAAATAGTAATTTATAGCAAATCAAAATATACTTCTAATTATAAGAAAAAAGTCAGAAAAGTGGCGTATTGAATGTCACAAGAAAACAATATATTTGTTCTTATTAAAATTTACCAGGTTGAATTATTATTTCCTTGCCTTGATTCAATTCTGATTCCACCACCAGATAATACCTCCCTCCATAGAAAATTTCTAGGCACACCATTGTATATACATCTACTAAAAATTTCAATTAGCTTACAAACAATTTGAACCTAAATATAGTTTTTCAATTTTCATATTAGTATTTAATACATGCTTGTAAACTTTTTTAAAAGCTATGCTTAAAATTGTTTTCGAATGCATCGATTTATTAGTCATGAAAGTGAATAATATACTCAAACTTAAATATACTTGCCTCTATAACATCCAACTTGTTTTTCATATATTTCAAATTAAATAATTAAAACTTATTTATATTACTTATACGTATGTCTAAAATATGTTTTAATTTTCATATTGTGAGCTATTTTTTGTGCGGCCGAATTAAAATATACTGTAATTTATAATTTTAATTTTATAACAAATTACTTATGCATTTTGTTTCATAGTAATATTTTTTTTGTAATTTTTCTTTGTTTTTAGATATTATTCCCGTTATTATTTACGGATATGATTGACAAAGTAGATATTGAAGCTACAGTCAGTGGTGGAGGAGTTTCTGGAAAAGCTGGTGCAATCCGTTTTGGTATTTCTTGGTGTTTATGTTCATTTGTGGATCCTGAAGTAGTGGAACGCATGCGAATCGGTAAAAAATTTTATGATAACTGATAAGTTGTGTTGTAAATGATTTAATAACATAATTTTTGTTTTCTAGCTGGTCTATTACAAAAAGATTACAGGAGAAGAGAAAGGAAAAAACCAGGTCAAGCAAGAGCTAGGAGGAAGTTCACTTGGAAAAAGCGTTAAAAAATTATTTTTGTTATATAAAAAATGTATAAATTCAAAGTACAATAAAAATAAAATAAATTAGATTTTTATTAATTGGTTTTTATTATTGAATGCCTATTTTAATATTTTAATATTATTAATATATAAAGTTATAATCATTTCTAGATCTACAATGTGATGCAGGGTATTAGAAAATTCAATAATGATAATAATTGCCTCTATCCTATACTTTTAAATTTTATTCTATTTTTATTTTAATCCAGAAGGATGCAATTACACCCCTATCACGTTGCTCCAGCTTCCAATAAAATGTGTCATAATAGTATATTTGAAACAAATATAGATTAATGACCCCTAAGAAAAAACACCTTTAAATTAGTCACCAATTTTTAAAAATAATTAAAACAATCTTTAAAAAAAAAAATAAAAGCAGCTGACATTCAAGTTTAATTGGAAAAATTAAATTATTTAAACTTAAATAAAGTAATTAAACTAAAATTGGAAATTCATTTTCACTTAGGAAACATAGTTATATAAATATATAATATTAATTCATATGATGTGTGTTCATATTATAATTATAATATATGTGAAATTAGGTATATTTTCTTTCTATGAATACAGAGTTAGTCTAAACCACCTGGATACCCGAATATTTCTGGGAAATTTCAGATTCATTCTTAAAATAGGGGCCCAACTGTGGGCGGATACACAGTTAAAGAATTCTGGGTCAGGCCAGTGGCGTGGTGATGTGGGTAGTCGTGAGGTGGCCGCCTCTCAGTTTTTTGGGGTGCGGGTGGGTATCGACAAAATATACTTGCCTCTGAAAATTGTTGAGTTCGCCACGCCACTGGGTCAAGCTATTTCAAGAAGCCACCTATTAGAGCTGAAAGTGGATTATAAATGTATTCTTGTAACAAAAAAAAACAAGTTTATTCATTATTATCATTGTAAACATTTATTTTATTTTATGGAATCTTATATGGGGTCTGCCATAGAGATGTTTTATTTTACTAACCTGGGATATCATTTTGGAGGTGGAAGTTGGGGCATTTTGTTTTTAACTTCAACTTATAGCCTGTACACTTAAAAAATATAATAAGTCCTCAAGAGGCCAATTTTGTCAACAAATATTAACTGTGGGTCAGCTGACCCCTCCTGAACCTCTCCTAAATCCGCTCCTGGGCTCAAAGCAATTACGCTAAAATAAAAAATAATATTAATTATTTTCCTGAATTAAATTAAAATTATGTTATTCCTATCTTAATCTTAGGATATTGTTGACGTGGTTTAATAAAATTAGATATAACGGTTATAGTTTATACATTTTTGTTCTTTTGATCAAAATCGATTAAATATAAAAGCAAAAAATGAGATAAATGTTGTTAACGGTTACATACAGGATCACAATGATAATTCAATAATATTGCTTTTGAAAAAATATAAAAATGAAAATAAATTAAAATTTGCAGTAAAGTTTGAGCGTAGCGAGAAAAAAAACAGTTTTATGGGGTATTTATTGAATCTTACTCTAATATTATGTTGTTTAGGAGCCCATTGTAATTTAAGACCAGAGACATAATCATGAGCCAGACCGACACTGTATAAATATGGGTTAAATAATAAAGCTATAGATACCATTTTCAGTAGTCGGGACATATTATACCATACATATTATATTTTATTTAAAAATGACTAACAAATATCGTACATGTTTTATTCATATACAATTGTTTATTTTAATCATGGTTAATCCTCGTATATTCTATTAGTTTGAGTGGCATTAAATCAACATTATGTACAATTAGTATTTAACATACTACAAATGTTAGTATTCACATTACTTATAATATGTTGATTTTCCATTACAAATATAATTATTTTAACAATAAATAAAAGACAATCATCACTGAAAAAAATTTGGTTCCAAGTTAATAATCAAAATAATACCTAAATTAAATTCAAAATCCGATTTTTTATAGGTACTGACGTGTATTACATTGCATTAATACATTTTTTTTCTTAAGCACATTAATTTTCTTAAATTATCAGCTTATATTATTAATATTCTCAGTTTTGTCAAAACTAAAAGTGATTACAATAAGCGATGACCATTGTTATGAAATAAAATGCATAATATTCTCAAATAACTGGAAAAGTCGTGAAAAAAGATTTTCAATTTAATTTTATGATTTTTCAAGCATAAATACCTATGCTTATTCTTTTGTAAACTAATATTATATAATCATAATATATTCACAGAAACCGACAGTATGCTTTTACTCTACCTGTTAACTTATATATTTATATAAATTTTAATTAATAAATAATTATTTATTTGTGTAAATAAAAATTAGAATAACAAAAATTACATAAGTTGTTAATACATAATATAACAATGTATTACAATGCGAGATCGCTATGGCCAGAGCCGTATTTAAGAGGTGGTTTGGGGAGGCAATAGCCCCCCTTGAAATATTTAAGAAGGCAGCAACATTTTAACGGTGATTCTAAATAAAATAAAAAATAAAAATTAGTTTGCTAATTAACTGCTTTATTTCAGCTAGGGTGGTAAATATTTTACACTCTTGCCTATGTTTTTATATAGTGTACCTATGCAATAAAATGTAATTTTGTTATTAAAATTTTTATTATTATTTTATAATATGCATGTATGATTATTAATTTATTCACTTTAAAAACTTAAACTTAATGCCTATGATTTTATGTTCTTAAGTGAATAATAATAATGATAATAATAACAATAATAATATAAATATTTACTTAAATAAATTCTTTCATTTTTAGATCCATGCCCGAGAATACGTAAATTATAAATACAATATTATGTATCCTGTACTATCAAATCTAAAACTAATAGACAGCAACAATGAAAAATGTCAACCACATTTTTAGCACTATAAAATACTTCATACTTATTGTAACAAAAATCTATTCTCAATTCAGACTTAGAATCCGATTAACCACGTCCAATTGTAATACTTATAAAATTAATCATTCTTGGTAATTTAAATATAAATCGTACGTATATTAGCTATACCACATGAATATATTCATATTTATACTAACTTTTTATGAATATTCGCTCTGAGAACTTTAATCTATTGGATGCGTGAAGATTTTAAGACACTTATCTTCACGAAATACAAGATAAAAAATATAATTATAAATAGAATAAGTAGATATTTTGTATATTATACATCAATAAATGAAGAAATAATACAGATAAGTATTTAACTAAGCTAATGAGACTTACAATGAATGGAAATAATAATTTTTTCCGTTATTAAGCATTGTGTTTTTCAGAGTTGAACTCTAACCTGGGAATAACATCACCTAGTTCCTTACTGTCATACCGATGAGAGAAGACGCAAACCAATTTTCATGTGTATTTCCCAATCGCTGTATAATATTTTACAAATAAAAGTCTATTGTCTATTTCTCAAATTTAATTATAAAAGTGTTGAAAGTTTTAGAATAATGTTCTTCTACTTCTACCAATACAGACAGTAATAAGTTTAAGATACAACTATAACTCGCTGTTTTTCTATACTTCTTCTTAAAGGAAAGGGTAATAGAATACATGGCCAATTAAAGTATCTTATAATTATTTATTGGCTGTATAGTACCTGTATAGTACAATGTTACAACTATTTTTACTTCAGTTTTCAGTTTTCTTTATTTTTAAATAAATGAATAAATAAAAATATTTTTATTTTTAATACAAATTTCAATCCAAGTTTAGTTTATATACTAGAACAAATCACCTATATTATTATAATTGGATTAGTACTTAAGTTAATATTTAATTGGTTATCATAAATTGATATTTGATGTCAGTTTTTATAAATTAAAATTCAATTTATTAAAATTTTACTTTAATTAATGAATTTAATTTCTTCATAATTTAAAATGTAACTGTAATTAAACATCAATTATTAACAAGATATGAGATTTTAAATTATTTAGAAACTTCTAACTGATTAAATGTGTTGTTAAATATACTTATGTACTACACTACAGTACATAAGTAAATTATATAGTTCATAGAACCTACAGCCAATACATTTAATCAGTTAGAAGTTTCTAAATAAGTAACTATATTATTAAACACTACTACCAATGATTAAATATACTTTAGTATATTTAATCATTGCTACTACCTACTAAACATATTTTAAAAGCGTCAAAAACCAATGCATTTTCGCTTCATTTAGTCTGCAATTCAAATTATGAATTGATGTACAATATGTCAATATTAATGTTCAATTTTTTTTTTATTACATGACTATACATGACTCATTTGAGAAGATTCAAATACAATGGAACCTCGATTAGTCGAACCTCGATAAGTCGAAAACCTTGATAAGTCGAAAAAAATTCTGCTCCCTTGCATAAACCTCGATTACTTGAAAAAAAACTATAGATAACTCGAACATATTGTGCTCCGAATATAGACGGATAATGACGGATAGCTTTATAAACATTTGTCTAAACATTCCGATGATTTTTTTTCTAATCACATTTATTGTGTTTATTATCGTATGTATTAACTAATCTCAGTACTCAATATTTTTCATTTGTATCGGTATTGCCAGTTGCGATCGATCGATTATGCGTGTGCGGTAATTTTTTGTAATTGTGTTTATCATCGTATGTATTTATTAACCTCGGCACACAATAGTATTTTTCATTTGTATCGGTATTGTCAGTAGTGCTGGCGCTAGGGGAGGACAAATAGGATATTTGTCCAGGGCCCCACGCTTGTTAAAAGGCTCCTATGATTTTAAATTATTATCTTAATACCTTGAGACACATTGACATTTTATATCCTAAAGACTAATGTTCAGGGCTCCGCAATACCTAGCGCCGGCACTTATTGCCAGTTGCTACTTAAAAACTTTAATACATGCATACATTTTAAAAACTCTTTAAGTCGAATTTTTTTCCAAAACCTTAGTAAGTCAAAACCTCGATAAGTCGAAAAAAATTGCATTTTCCTTGAATTACGACTTATCGAGGTTCCACTGTAGTTAAAATATATTTCGGAACAAAGTTCTATCGGCTTCTTACTTTTTAATTTTTATCAAAATTTTATAATACAACGTTAAACTACATACAACTAACTTAATAATAAAATATGTTCTAATTATTTCAAAACCATTTTGTACAAGTAATTTGTATAGTAGTAAAATATGCAAAAGTGTTTTACCCAATATTCTAGTTCCTTACTGATACAATACATTTTAATTAGATTTAATTATCCCTACTAAATCATCCCATACATTTCAAGGTTGACTTGTTTTTATAATTGTTTTCTTCGGTTAAAATTGCGTTGTACAAATTTGGTATAAAAATAACTAATTATTTAGGTACTCTAGCATAAAATTTTATTTAATTATGATGATAGCATTTATTATGTAATCTATACTATCTACATATAATTTATAGATACACACATTTAACGCACAGAAATCTGATTTCAGCTCAATTAAGGTGACTCACTAACTGGAATATTTTTTCCATAGGTAGCTTCAGTGGTTACCGTTTCTCCCACCAGTTATTGTAAGACGGAAGCGGGAGAACTGGTCATTGACAACGAAGACGTTTCAATATGAATTTCAGTGAGTGCAGTTCGGTGTTTCGGTCATAACGTAATTCACTTAGATAGTCTGATGTTTTGTTGAGCAATAATACACGTCAAACCGGCAAACATGAGTTTAAAAATACCTCGGCGTTTGAGTTTAGATGAAGGTACACGTGAGTATTTGGAAATGGGAATGGACTTGACGAATAAACGGAAGAAGTATTTTAGTTTTCATGAAAATTCAGCAAACACCCGTCAACATAGATCGGTATCGTTCGAATCATCGGATAGCAAAGAGGTAATCGAAGAAACTGACGGCGACGGGAGTACCACGGAATTGACTGTGGACGTTACCAGAAGTTCCAATCAGTTAAGCGTCAACAACTACAAGGAAATGGTAAAACAGTGTTTATTGGACTCGGCGAAAGGATTGACTAATGGTTATCAATTACTTCTCGATATCGAATCCAGTTCGGTAGACTTACACACATTAAATCGGTGTCCAAATCAGATGAAAAACCTAATAGTATTGTGGGCATGTTTCGTCAATAAGTGTAATGTTGTAGAAACATTTATTAAAGCTGCTGGTAATAGTGTAAATTACGTAATTCCAAATAAAGGCTATAGTGCTATTCATATAAGTGCGTTAAGTGGTTGTGTTAATTGTATAAAATGTATATTAAAATTTAGCGGGTGTAAGCCGGATTCCCGTGTTGACGATATGACAGCACTACACTTTGCCACCTTTACCGATTCCATAGATGTAATACAGACACTTGTCGAACATGGCTGTCAACTCGATCCCTCCGTGCTCCATAGCGCAGTAAAATCCAGAGCTGTTGAGTGTATTAAACTTATTTTGTTCAAATACCAGGTAGACGTGAATACACTAGACTCTACGGGCATGGCTCCTATACATATTTGTGCTGATCGAGGTTTTTCGGATTGCTTGAAAATATTGTTGAGTTGGGATAAGACCCAGATTAATATAAAAAACAACCAAGAGTTTACCGCGCTGCATTTAGCCTGCGTGTCTGCACAAGTAGAGTGCGTAAAGTTGTTGATCGAACATAATGCAAATGTAAATGCTAAAAATATGAAATTCCAAGTTCCTATACACAAGGCCGCAAAGGCTCAGAGCGTGGATTGCATTGATTTACTGATGAAAGCGGGGGCTGATGTCAACGCTAGAGACATAGATGATCGAACACCACTGCACACTGCCATTTCTCATAAGACATTAAATGTTTGTCTAGCGGTAGACACGTTGCTCAGTTACAATGCGAAAGTCAACGTGCAAGATCATTACGGATTCACGCCTCTCCATTTAGCAGCACTCAACGAGGTACCGGAATGTGTTGAATCATTATTAGCCAAAGGTGGAAACGTAGGTATTAAGACGTACGGTGGAATATCAACACTTAATATGATATTGAGAAAGGTGCCTTCGTGCGTTCCAGCCATATCCAGACAGCTTGATAGTG
The DNA here is from genome assembly GCF_003268045.1 of Sipha flava. Taxonomy (NCBI): domain Eukaryota; kingdom Metazoa; phylum Arthropoda; class Insecta; order Hemiptera; family Aphididae; genus Sipha; species Sipha flava. The sequence continues at coordinate 498,638 of NW_020271856.1, read as the reverse complement.
CTATCACATCAAATTGGGCCGCTGATGGTTTTAAACGCGATCCGATAATACATCTCCGGTTCAATTATTTGTTGAATTATAACGATTTTGGTGAGATTGATTTATTAAAATGTTTCCAGATAGAAGGCCAATACGAATTATTACAGCATCCTCTGTGTCAGGCATTTCTATTCTTGAAATGGAGAAAAATGCGAAAATATTATCTCATGCGATTGGTAAGTTTAGGATTATTCATTCTTCTCTATACATTTTATATAATGACTGTATTAAGTGCTAATTGTTACAAAATCGCTAAATCCGCTAATGGTACTCATGTTAATATGAATAATATGTCTAGTTTAAATTCACCCAATCAAGCTTCTGGTTCATCATACACAATCAACAACCAAACTGATGCCAATTGTTTCATGACAAATATTCACATAATGCACGTTAATATCAGTGTATTGTATTTGATCTGCATCATAGAAGGTTTTTTTAAAATATCTGAAATAGCAAGTTATATGATTACTTACCGATATTTCCTTTGCGTAAGTCACATTTCAGAATGGTTGGTTTTAATAAGCGTACCATGCATATCATTTCATTTTCATGAGCCTGTTTACTGGCAAAACCTCATCGGGGCCTTCTGTGCTCTTATTACTTGGACTAATTTAATGATAAAAATTGGTCAACTGCCTTGGTTTGATACTTATGTTGCCATGTACACAAGAGTTCAAAGGGAATTCGCTAAACTTCTTTTAGCGTACATATGCTTACTGATAGGTTTTTCTGTTAGTCTCTGCGTTGTGTTCCCTACTAATCCATGGTTTAGTAACCCATTTGTAGGGTTTGTCAAAGTACTTGTTATGATGGCAGGTGAGTTAGATATTTCAATCTTAGACGACACAACGTCAACGCCAGGAATGTCTAAATTCAGCGCTTACATCGTATATACAGCTTTGTTAATATTTGTATCAATTATATTGATGAATCTCCTAGTCGGAATCGCTGTACATGATATACAGGGTCTACGAAAAACTGCTGGACTATCTAAAATTAGGTGTCAGATAAACTTAATACATTATATCGAACTCTTTATGTTGAAAAGTATTTGGCCAAAAAGTTTTAAACGTAGGGCTTTAGTATTTCCTTCAAAAAATCGCACTCATTTGACAATCGAATCATTGAATCCAAATCAGCCATTACCGAGAGATATTATTGAGGCTTCTAGAGTTTTAATTAAAAGAAAAAACAAGAATCGCAGTGATGACAAAGAAACTTTTAAAATCCAAGAAATTTTAAAAGAAATAAGAATTTTAAGAGAAGTCGTAGAAACAAATCAAAAAGTCATAAAACATTTATTGATGAATGCTCACACTCCAAAATAATTATTTAAAATATCTGTGATTTTATTTAATTGTTTTAATTTTTAATTTTAATATTTTATTATATTTATATATATATAAATACTAAAATATGTATAAATATTCTATAAATAAAACGTCGATATACTGTAAGACATTTTTAATGAAATATGTAAGTGTATATATTTAATAAATTTGGAACTATGTTAAATGCCTAATTTAAAATTAATATTCTATTAAAAGACTATTTATTTTAAATGAAGAGAAACTTTTTTTTAATTCAAAGAAAATGTATTTTATATATACGAGAATTATTTGTTTAAATAGTAAATTGACCTTCGTAACTGATTTTTTTTTATATTCATACAATTTTATCAATATAAATAATACCACCAAAGGATCAAGTAAAATACGAACACTGACTTATTTGATGACAATGTAATTGATAATAAAAAACATCCGTAGTTCGTAACAAATATCAATATAGCTTGTTCATGATTGTATTTAAAATTATGTTTACATTGAAATATCAAAATGAATAAAATAATGTCCATATAATACTTTTCAAACTACAATTTATTTCATTCGTAAATTTATTTTTATATAATACTTAAGAACATCTAATTTAATGGGCAGTATAATAGTACTGATATTTTTATAAATTTAAGAACTTAACTACAGAAAATAAATATATTTGTAAAAAAAACTATACAACTTTACAAATAGCTATTTTTATGTTACGTAAAATATATCTTATTAATTGTTTGTGTATTTGTATTATTATTATTAAAATTTTAAACTTTATTAATCGACGATTACCATTTCCGTTAAAAACTATTTGTCTATTATAAGCATTTATGTCAATAGTTAATTCTGTGATATATTATTGTACAGTTTGTTGTAAACTTTTTTTTATCTATTTGTATGTTAATTGACAAAATTGTTTATCTATGGTTCAAAATATATAAAAATTAATTATTTCATTGTTAAAGTCTAAACAATAAATTATGTTTTTTAAAAGCATACTGTATATTAATTATTACTTATACTACATGTGTATGGGTACCCTTAACATAAAATTATTTTTATACTTTGACTATGCTTTTTATACTCAACAGTTTTTAAATATTTTTAAGTATCAAAAATACTTATTATTTTTATTTACTTAATAAAGATTTAGGACCAATAGATCCACAACTGACCAAATGTTCATTCTAAGACAAATCATCCAAAAACGTTTGGAATTTGACAAAGATGTATAATATGTACATATAATTTGTGGACTTCAGAAAAGCTTATAACTCTATGTATAGAGAAAGTCTCATTCTCAAAGATTTCAAATTTCCCAGAAAAATTATTAATCTTATTGGAGCCAATCTCAATCATACTGATAACAGGTCAAGATAGGTAACGTAACATCACAGCCAACTAGAGTAACGACAGGACTTCGGTAAGGGGATGCTTTGTATCCAGTACTGTTTAATTTAGTACTGGAGAGAGTTATACATGAGATGAACACTTTGGAGGGAGTTATATTAGGACAAATCAGAATTGGAATGCTAGCATATGCAGATGATATCGCTCTTCTTGGTGAAGATTTAGATATGATAAAGAGATTAGGAAGTAATCTAATAAATACGGCAAAAAAGTGGGCCTAACCGTTAATGAGAAAAAAACAAATTACCTTGTGGCTAGCCTAAGAAATAGAAATGGCGGTCGGGAACAATACATCAAAGTTGAAGAACTGAAGTTCAAAAGAGTGTCTCAATTTAAGTATTTAAGGTCGACGATAACGGAGGATAACGACATCAAAACAGAGATGTCAACAAGGATACAACTAGCGAATAGAGGATATTATGAACTTGAAAAAGTCTTGAAATCAAAGTCCTTATCCAAAGCCCTATAAATCAAAATGTACATGACTCTACTAAGACCAATTGTTTTATATCGCTCAGAAACTTGGGCACTAAGAAAAACAGAAGAATCAAGATTAATGATCAGGGCTCGTAAGTTCATACACTAAAAAATGCATAAATTAGCATGCATTCATGTACTAAAATTGGTAAAATATGCATTAAAATATTCACTAAAAATTCGAGAATATGCATTTATATGCCCTAACATTTTTAAATTATGCAATCAAAATATACATTATGTAAAAAAAAAAAAATCATGAGCAAATTTTAAAATAATAAGAATAAATCCATTTATTTTAAAAGTATTTTATTCGTTTTAATTTTTATACATTTTAATAAATCAAAATTAATAAATAAAAAATAAAATAAATAGTTGTGCTCGTTTAAGGCTTTGTCATATTCTTTAATTAGTCATTTGTTGTCTATGTCATCCATATCCAGCACCTGCAATGAAAATATTTAGAATGAAATATTAGGAATTTCATTTTAAGATAGGTATTTAAGTATTATATTTACTTTAGAAATTGCACTGTATGATTAGTGTTTTTTTTTATATTTTCCAACTTAAAAGATCGACGATTGTCTACCAATAAGTTTTTGAGTATGGAAAAGGATCTTTCAACATCTGCTGAAGTAAGGGATGCATATTTAAAGTACAATAAATCGTTTGCAGTCATATCTTTGGGTAGATCTAAATTTGTAATAATTCTTAGCCACTTAAAACTTTGGAAATTTTATAAATTATGTTGTATCCGATATTTTTTTCCAAAATATATTTTTTTTTTAATTTCAATTCCTTGATGTCCTTCTAATTTTGAAAATGTGTCTACGATTTCTTCGACTATTTAAAGTCCTTCACTTAATAGAATGCTTTGTTCTTGAAGACGCGTGATCGCTATTGATAGGCAATCAAAATTTGATTTGATATAAATCAAGTTGGTCTGTAACTGTTGGAGTTTGAATACTTGTTTCGATTTTTTTACTGCTACAGCATCTCTTTTATAAAATGATTCAACTACATGTTTTATAGTTTCAAAATTTGTGCAGTAGTACGATGCAGCAGTCAACCATGTACCCCAGCGAGTAATAACAGGTGAGGGGGGTAATGGTAAACCAGGTGCTTCATCTCTAAATGTTTGTATACGATATGGACATTTTCGAAATACTTGTTTAACGTTGGCCACTAAATCGTCTACATTTCCAAACTGTGATCGAATTTCTTCGGCAACACGATGTAGACCATGTGCTAAACAGGTGAGATGAATCATTTTCGCGTAAAAAGATTGTAAATTACGAGCTGCCTTTGTCATACACGGTGCGGCGTCAGTTACAAATAACAGGATATCATCGTACTGTATTTCGTCGGGCCATAGTAACAACAACGATTTGCTTAATGCTTTACATATAGTACTATGATTTGCTTTTTCCAGTTCATCAATGTCTTATAAAAATATTTCACCTGGGGAATCATGTAAGAGTGTTCCAATTATTGTGCTTACTATATACCTGCCCTCAACATCTGTGGTCTCATCCATCGATATCCATATTTTTTTACTGTTAACTTTTTTTTTAATCTTGTCAACCGTATCGATATAACATTTGTCAACATATCCTAATCGTAATGTCTATTCTACAGGGGTATCTTTCATAGTATATTTTTCAAGAAAACTTTTAAATTGTGGATTGGATAATTTGTTTAGAGGTATATTGGCAGCTAGCATCGCTTTACATAAATCTAAGTTATATTCACTTGTTTTTGATAATGAAGGTACGAGCAGCTGTATTTTTTTGTTTCCCTCCTTTCTTTGGAAACGTTGATCCTCACGTACATGCTTATCTGATGTAATGTGTTGTGAAATACTGAAACGTTTTTCACTAGATATTTTTGTTTCACAAATTTTACAGACCAAAACTTTATTGTCGGTTGAAAAAAAATCTGCACCGAATTTCGAAACAAAATGTTGCAAACGGCCTGCAACCGATTTTTTTTCTTTCGGCATTGTAAAATATGAATAATGGTGTTGATCGTATTCGTATATGCTACCTCTAAAACACGAAATCAAACGGACGAACGGCAATACTCATCGGCGAGCGCAAGAAAACTATACTGTGCAAATGTACAATAGTTATATTATTGATGCGGGGGACTGGTGAGAAACTTTCACGCGTGTACATGCGTGTACAGGTTTCGTTTTGACGAAAAACAATCGTAGCCGATAACATTGTTTCCGCGGTACTGCGTAGAACACATAAAATCTATTTAGGTAGTCACGCTAGAAAAAAAAATTAAAACAAAGACTATCATTTTGTTAACGGTAAAGTAAATTATAAAATAAACAAGGCATTATTAAAATATTTGTCTAAAAAAAAATTTTATGAAAAAATATGCGCTAATAACTCTGAAAAGTCGACTATATGCCAAATATGCCCTAACACCCAAGACATGCAAAACATGCACTATTAAACTTTATATTATTATTACTATTGTTATAAAACGGATTTGTATCTCAGTTAGCATGTTTTCCTGGGTAGAAAAAAAAAACATGCAAATGCATGTTACGAGCCCTGTTAATGAATTCGAAAGAAATGTTCTACGGAAAATGTTTGGCCCCATAACGATAGAAAAACGAATGAATGGAGAAAACTTCATAACGTAGAACTCCAAGGACTTTTCCAGAGGCCAAATATAGTAAGAAAGATCGTCAAGCGGAAACTAAGTTGGGCAGGATATGCTTGGCGCAAACAGGATACTTTAGTAAAATGGGTGATCGAAGAAGAGCCTAATGGAAAAAGACCACTAGGTAGACCTAAGTTATGATGGGAAGATAGTGTGAAGAGAGAAGTGGAAAAAAAAGATAGAGCCTGGTGTCAAATGGAGAGAAGTAGCAGAGGACAGGGATAGGTGGCAAAGTTTAACGTTTTTAGGATGATTTTAAGGATCGTAACTAAAGAAGAAGAAGAAGAATTTACTTAATAATTTTTTTTTTTTATAATTATTTAAATACATTAAGTAGGGTAATAAGATATTTCATTTTCATGTTAATTTAATTGTTCGATTTATAAATATTAATATTTTAATAAAAATGTTTAATATTTACTCACAATGAAAGCAATAAACTCGAGTTGCTTCTTCATAAAAAAATAATTTTTCCTCGAAAAAAAGAATTAACTTGAGTTACTTTTGTGAAAAAAAATTCTCTGTGAATAAAATAAGTAATTTGAATTTTTTTCATTATAAAATAACTGTGGACATTAAATAAAAAAATTATTGTACTGGTAATATTTATCAATCAAACTATAAGGGAAAAATTTAAAATTTTACAAAAAAGTAATAAAAAAGTAAAACTAAGCTTAAACTTTAAAAATTGCTCCACTGAAATATTGAAATATTTCAGTAATTGCACTTTTCTTTAAAGGAGCCAATTGTCTAAAAATGCCTTTAATTCAATAAAATTATTAGCCTTCCATCATTATTTTTAGTTACCTAATATTTTTAGTTTCTCCTGAACGTCAGTAAAAACTTTGAGTATTGTAACGTGACTAGGTATTTGGTATTCGTACGACGGCAACAAATGTCTGCCATTATAATTATCTAGTGGAATCTATATATATAGTTAGATTATTTCTGCATTAGATATCCTAAAATTCCCTGATTAATTATAACCCTTTTTCGGAGCTCATAAATTTTGAAAAATATATTTTTATCAAATGAGTAACTCAGTGATCTGTTTTGAGCTCAGATAAATACTTTTTTATCTAGATAAAGATAAAGATAGATAGATCTATCTATCTATCTATATTATACTATATATAAAATTGTAAGAGTTTTTCTTCGACCGCGCTAACCGAGAAAACTACTGAACCGATTTGGCTGAAATTTTTTTTGGCTGAAACCCGACACTTTGCTGAAGGGTTTTGTCAGTAAAAAAGTTCATAAAAGTTCATAAAAAATTAAAAACAATTGTACCTATATTGTATATACCTATATATATGTACCTATACCAAACTA
>NW_020271856.1:478029-491357 GCF_003268045.1 Sipha flava | reverse complement strand
CCGTTGGGTTGTACCGTATTGTCCAGTGCTATCTAGGTACTTTAATGCGCATATTAACGTAGAATACTGTCATTCGGTTAAAGCTATAAAATACATATGTAAATATATTAATAAAGGATCAGACAGAGCTACTTTTTCTGTTAATCGTGAAAACGATGAGATTACAAATTATTTGAATGGTCGATACATATGTACTTCTGAAGCTTTTTGGAGAATTTTAAATTTTGAAATTCGTGATAGAGATCCGACAGTTCAGCACTTGGCTCTTCATCTAGAAAATGGACAGTGTGTTTTCTTTAATGCTAATAATCTTCATCAAGTTATTGAAAATCCAAGAAAAACAACACTAACTGCATTTTTTGAACTGTGTTCACATGATGATTTTGCGAAAACACGGTTCTTTCATGAAGTTCCTTCTTATTATACCTGGGATGATAGCAGAGGCTGGTTAAAGAGAAGACGGGGAAAATATGTTCCAAGTTGGCCAGAAATAAAAATGGACACAGCCATTGGTAGAATTTACACGATTCACCCAAATCAAAGTGAGTGCTTCCATTTAAGATTGATTCTAAATTATGTACAAGGTCCTACTTCATTTGAAAGCATAAAGGCCTTTGATGGGGTTATTCACGCGACTTTTAAAGCTACCTGTTTTGCTCTTGAGCTTTTAGAAAATGACGAGCAATGGAAAAATACTCTTGCGGAGGCAACTTTTTCAGAAAGTCCTTCAAAATTAAAAGAATTATTCGCAATAATCATAGTTTTCTGCCAACGTCCGAACCTCAATCTTTGTGGGAACTGTTCAGAAATGATTTTTGTGAAGATATTCTTCATACAGAGCGCACTCGATTAAATGACTTGCAATTTACTTTTTCTGATGAAATATTTAACAGAGGTTTGATTGAAATAGAAGATTAAGTTGTTTGTCTGTTTGAAAAATATTTAACTGAATTTGGAATGAACTCACCTGTTCGAAATGAAAATGCATCTGATCCTTTTGAATTCTCAATTTTGCGTTCTTATTATAATAACCGATTACAAGAATTTGTAGAAATCAATTTACCAAAATTAGTAAATGATCAAAAATATGCTTTTAATATTATTACAGAAAGCGTAATGAATCATCAAGGAAGAGTTTTTTTTTTAGATTTTTTTTAACAAAAAACATCATATACTCAGAAGTCTTATAAAATTCTTATTTTAATTCTTTTTTTTTCTTTTTTTTTCTTCATCAACTTCAATCAAATTCTTTATCAACCATAAATTATTTCTTTTTTATCTGTATTTATTTTTATCATTTGTAACGCTAGAAAAATTTCAATTCGTTTTCATTAACCGTTTTTTTATATTTACTTGCCGATCACATTAAACAATAATATTTGAATAAAAAATTCTACATATCATAGTCCGAAGGCAAAATAAACAACCAATCACGGGCGAAGCTGTGACGGGTCGGCTAGTATATATATAATATCTATTTAGATAAAGATAAAAATAAGCTCAAATAAAATAATTTTTATAAAAGATAAAAAATAATTATAATTCATCTAGATAAAAAGTAGATACATTTTTAAAAATCAATTATTTTATTACACAGATAGTTTATTTCCTATTTGCTCTTATTTATAATGGATGGATAATTATTTTGAAAAAAATATATGCTAAAGATGGAACAGTTTTAATGATACCATGTCTAAAAGTTTTGAAAAATTATAATCAAAATATGAACTGCGTGGATAAACTGGATCAAAATAAAAAATCATGCCAAATAAATCGTAAAAGTAAAATTTGTCAGCATAAAATTTTTTTTCATTTTCTTGCAATTGTAAATTCGCATATAGTATATACACAAGCTACTGGAAATAAAATGACAATGACAAACTAGACGAGAATTTACGGGACAGGTACTAAGCACAACAATTGTTAATAAACGTAAATTAAAAAACACAACAAAAGCACTAATAGAAATAAAAAATTCAAGCCATCAGTTTCCGATTATATCAGTCTCAAAAAATCCGATCATCAGCCAAAATTGTAGACTAGAAGGAGATATACTCAATGTAGCATAAAACAAAAAGAAGTTAGAACATAGTGAATTTGATCAATATGCGATATTCCCCTTTGTATAAGAAAAACTAGGAATTGTTTTTCTGACCATTATAATGCGTAAAAAATGTAAATATTTAGAATAAAAAAATTAAAATATAGATATTATTATAGGTTAGAGGTGATTGTTTCCTACCATAACGAGGAGAGGTAAGAGTGGTCTATATTTAGGTGGTTTGACTAGGTGGAGACCACGAATGACTTCGTATATCTTTAGACCACCGATAAGCATATTGGTCTCTGGAATCACTACGATGTTTATCTCTGGAACGACATTTTTGAAGATATTTACGGTTAGACCGAATACGCTTACGCGACTTTTCCCGTGCCAAAATCTAGAACGGTAACTACTTTCATGAGATTTGTGTTAACGTGAATTTTCCTCAGTGCCGTTACTCTCTTTAGGCGGAGCTTCTGAATTTTTTTGTTGACTGGTGCTTCAAATAACGCATCAATGTTCAAATCGTCCATCATAATCAATTTGAAAGGAAATGGAAGGAAGCAGGAGGGAAAAATTGCATAAGAAAACAAATAACATTAGTTCAGCACAAGCCACGATCCTAACTACGTATGTTAAGACTGTTGTATTTAATATTACTATTGGTATTAATAAATAATAAAACAAATATATATTTGGTAACTATTACATTTAACTTAATTATAAGAAGCAAACACTGCATAGGTTGAGAAAATTAGCTATCTAGGCTTTGAATGAAGAACACTAAGCCAAGATTATTATTATTTTCGGAGACTTTTAATTTTCTTCCCATATCTTCTAAACTTGAATATATCAAATCCCGTGTATTTACATACAGGCCTTACCTAAAGAAATTTCGTCAAATAAAAGAACTCCATGTCTTTGATTTTGATATTCGTCTTTTAAGTAGATAAAAAAACTGGAGATCAAATTCATAATTGGTTTTAACTATTGACAAATACTTGCGAATAGTTTAAGTACACGGTAAAGACATAAGTTTTGCTTTTGGAGAAAACAATAGGCTCCAGGAGAATGGATATTGAATAATAAACATAATAACATCCAGTTTTCAGAATAGTGACGATTTTTTAGATTCTTATAGCGACTAGCCATAATTATTTCTCTAATCATAGTTGATTGCGAATCATTTAAATGATTTTTAATAATTAAACCCTCAACTGAAAAAATCTGATGGATTGTTTAGTTTTTCTTTAGCATAATTTAATTGTTTTTGTAAATATTTAATTCTATGTTTTGTTCTTAAGATTGTTTTTTGAGTATTATGTTTTTTATTAGTTAATCTAATTTATTTTTCTTTATAGGTGGTAAGAAAAATCTTGTAGGGTTTACAACAGATAACCTTGATTTTTTTATACGAAAAGTAATTCTCAATCTTTCATAAAATATACTTTTACTTTTAGTTGATAAAATATAAATGGGATATTATTATTATTATATATAAGTTCTTTATAATTCCAACGATATTGGAAGACCATATCTGCACATTCAAAAGTTAGGTATTTCACCAAATTCTTCAACTAAAATATCATCTAAACAAATTTTTTTAATACTTAAAAATTTTTAAAACTGAAATCCAGTCATCCAATGAAACAATTTTTGAATTCACAAATAAATCTTAAATATCAAAATTAATATTATATAGGTAATTTACATTTGATATTCATTATCAAAATTAATTCCAGAATTATTTGTTTTTTCCACATAAATTCCGAGTTCATTCTCATTTGATTTTATTGTATAAAATGTAATATTAGTTTTAAATACTTCCTATTTCCAATTATTTGGAAGAGTGATGAACTTAATATTATACCATATGTATTAAAAATTCTGGTTTTTGGACAAAACAGGATATAGAAAAAGTTCAATAGATTCTGGATTAATTTCATCTGCGCAAATATTTTTAGGGTACATTTAAATCAACATATATTGAAAGCAGGCCCGTATTTAAAAATTTGGCGCCTCCGAGCATATAATTTATGCTCCCCTCCAAAAAAAATAAATAATAATAATATAACACTTATTATTTTATCCATGATCGAGATTCTTTAATATTAAAATATAACTTATAAATGAAAATCGTTCAATACTTTTTTTTATTATCAAATTATACTATTTTATTTTTTTTCATTAGGTACCGACATAATTTCTAAAATAAATTTTGCTAAAATATTTTACCACCCCTGAGACTTGACGCCCCCTGGCCATGTGCCTACTCGTGCACCCCCCCCCCCCCCTAAATACGGGCCTGATTGAAAGTAATTTTATATATAAGAATAAAATGTGAGATAGGTATAGAAATAATACCTAACTACGAAAAATGGATTTAATTTAATTAAAAATATTGCTTTTATTTTTTTTATGCTTTTGGAATCAATTTGTGAACAAAATCATTTTGAAGTAGACTTTCTTATTTTAATTAATTTAGAAAGATATTTTGGGCCAGGAAATAAACATGGAACCTCATAGGAACCATTTTCTTAATTTTGGATATTTCAAATTTACCCGAAAAAGATGATAGAACTCTTATATATTGATATATTAGTATATAACTAATATAATGGTCAATAGAGATTATATAGTTATCATAGTCTTAGGCTGCTTTGATAATATACAAATATACAATATATATTTTAAAGTAGGCATAGTTAACTGAAATGAATTATAACATAACATTATATAATATATTGTCATGTTAAAAGATTTGTTGATAGTTTAACTATTATATTGTTGTATAATATTGTAGTCTAACTATTAGTTAGAATATCATAAACAATATGTATAAGCTAGCATAATGTAAACTTTGATAAAACTAATTAGTATAAAAACTTTTTAACTGTAGTTATTATTAATAAGTAATTATTTCATAAGTAATTTTAAGAATTTACTGGTCAGTTAATTTGAATGCAAAATGTAAGTTGGTGATGTTTTGTTGTAATTATACAAGAAATATTAAAACCTACAGTTAACCATGTTCTTAGTATCACATTTTTAAATCTAAATGTAAATTTCATAATTTAAAATAATTACATTGTGAAATATATAGGAATAAACACTTTTTTATCCCCAATCCCTGAAGTCTATTTTGAAATGGTTTAATCTTTTTGAAAGTTATTGGCATAAAGTATTGAATATTTTGTAATAATTAAATTTTTTTCGAGGGGTTAAATTAATTAATTTTTTTTCATACATTTATCTTTTGGAAAAGAAAAAGTAGATATGCTATTATTGTGATTTAATTTATATCCTGTTTGACAACCCATAATACAACATATACTGGTCATTATTCGCTATGATAAAATATTGAATTATAATAAAAAAATAATATAATTCTATTTACTTATCATTACTTTTTAGCAATAATTAATTAAAATAATTCTAATTTAATAGCAATTAGTATTAATTTTATTCATCTTAAACTATCATTTTATATTAATATTAGTTTTCAATTGTAAATACCTAACTAGATAACTGATTTAAATGTTCTTAATACTAATATTCAAGGTGTATATTTTAAGTTTATTAAATTATCCATTAAGATGCTATATTTAACCTACAGTCTCAGATAACTTAAAATTATTCATACTTTGCCCCTGTAAATCGGGATTGTGTACAATAATCTATCATGGTGCACCATGTCTGAATATATTTACATTATATACTTATAACATGCCCCCATTAAGCAAAGAATCAAAAACATCTCTGTTTAAGTAAACTATAGTTTTTGAAGAATAATCAACACAATTATATGTTTATATGAAATAATTTTCAAAATACTATGCACTCACTCCAAGACAACACAAATTGCTTTTTAAGAATAATGAGTTTATTAAGTTGAACTTAGTTATTATATGACAACAATGGCAAGTGGTAATCAAATAATTTATCAAATATATTATTATTCAATTTGTTTAAATTTAAATTTTTCAAATTTATCAGTAATTTTTATGTATTTTATTCATTTACATTCATGGTTTCAATAGATTACAAGAGTTTACAACCAAAAGTTTAAATAATAGATGATTATAAAAAAATTCAATATTAACATAAGACATCACATTTTGACACATGTGACACATATTATTATTGTACCTTATTGTGATAGATAAAAAATAATTATCACATATTACAACAGATTTAGGATTTACATTAAAAAAATTAGATACATGGAATGGTCAACAGAAAATTGATAGTTTGTTCACAATAGTATAATGTAGTCTTGGATATAAGTTATATACTTCCTGTATATAAGGATTTTGATAAAAAAAATGTGTACATATAATATTGTTCATACATAATCAATATAATTTATATATGCAAAAATAAAGTGTATTAAATTCTTTGATAACGAAATTAGTTTTATGATTGAAGCAAAAGACAAGATACATACTTTTATTTAACATAATATTTAAGTATGTAATACATTATATAAGATGTTAGGGGAAGGTCAAAATCAGATCTATACCAAGTATAAATGGACAAATCATATTTTGATTAAAAAATATGAAACATTAGATCAATAAAAATTAATTAGATCTGTTATCTTTTTCTGATTTAAGTAATCATTTAACATATAATAGTAAAATTATGAAAAAAATATTACAAAAGTAATGTCAGAAAACGATTACAAATAGACCATAACTGGGCTTATCTCGTTTCTGATTATCTACGCATATAGTATGTATATAATAGTATACATAATTACATTATATTTTTAATAAATGCGTTGAACAATTAATAACTATATAATAGTTCATTAATCCGAGTCTTCTTGTGGTTTTAAGTCACTAAGATCAGGAAGAGAACTAAGAAAACCATTGGCTAATGCATATTCTATTAGAGCTAAGTGACAGAACACATACTGCTCAGGAGTTTGGATAGAATAAGCTCGTTGAGACCTAATTCTTTCCACTGTGCCTTTAATATCTACAGTACTTGTTTCTTCCAACCGATTAATACATATATCTAATGTACAAAATGTTCCTAAAAAAATTAATTTGGTAAATATTTACTTATGTTGATATTAAATAAAAGTTATAAATAATTTTACCAGTTCGACCAATGCCTGCTGAACAATGAACAACAATTGGTGGTCCTCGCTGATGTCCTGCCCATTTATCTCCAAGGTCTTGTAACATGGATGACTGACATTTTCGGACTTTTTCAAGAAAATCTAACATAGCAACAGCATTTTGTGGAACACCAAAATCTGGCCAAGAGTTAAAACGAAAATGAGAAACTTGCCTTATCTCATTTGTCTGAAATAATGAAGAAATTTAAATGAAAAGTACAATAAAATACACATGATAAAAATGAATAACCAACTTACATCAGTGTTTGTTAATTCCAATCTAGTAACAGCAAAATTATCAAATTGACTAAGAGATTTAGTAGACACCTTGAAATTTTGATATATTTGATCTTCAGATAATTCCTCAGGCGGCCAATATTGTTCACACTTAATTTTTCCACATTCAAATACTTTTGTTGTCATAACAATTACTAATACTTGTTGTTCCCAAACCATACGCCAAAAATCAGCACATGTATGAGGTAGTGGACCCTGAGTTGAAATGAATGCATTTTTTTGTTTATAGCCATCAACAAAATTAGCATGTATATAATCAGACATGGGATCTTTTTCAGATTGTGATAATAACACTCTAGTATGATCGTAGCAGAGCACATCTGTATAACGGTTTTTCAATAAATTTGGCCGAACTCTAGAAATAGAAAAACTGAATTAATAATGATTCAATGACTAAAAAAACATTAGTATCAAATACCTGGCAGAATTAAATGTACCATCAGGTGAACGCGTTTTAATTTCTTCATATTCCTTGATAAGGCCAGCTCTCTTTTTTTTCACAACGTATTCAACAAATTGACTAATAGTTAAACTTTGACTAGAATCACAACGCAAACTGTCGTCATCTGAAAAACCACTACTAACTGATGATGGAGGCATGGGAGAATTTTCTTCTGTGAGAAAAAGTAAAATAACAAATAAATCATATTTTACTTAATTTTTGAAGCCATAGCTTACCTTTTGAATTTGTAGTATTGCATGTCCACCCTGACAATAAGTTATCTTGAACTATTGCACTTTCTTCGATAACATTATTTTCTTTTAATAAATTGATCACCTTAATGATAAATTACACATATGAAAATATTAATAATATATATGTGTATAAAAATATACCTTTTTAAATACTATATTAATCAAAATATTAAATTGTATAAAAATATGATATGTTTTCTAGAAATAAAATAATAATACTACATTGTTAACATACTTTGGTATCTGCTCCAATATCTTTTTTTGTATTGTTTGAATTACATATGTGGTCGGACATAGCCGAACTTCCATATTTATCACTGTTCGTCATGTAGTTCAAACAGTAAGCTAACCATTTACTGTGTTCAACGTTGACAGTACCACCTAAATGTATTGGCAAGGATTCCTTAGGTATATGTTGAATCAACTATAAAATAAAATCACAAATATTTGTTTATATAACACAATAATTGTTATAATAAAATCCCAAACCTGAGGTAAGCTGATTGTGAACACTCGATCTCTTAACTTTTCCTGTACAAATAACCTAAGTATTTTAAATGGAGCTTTGAACCATAATGGCGCTGTTACAATTAAAACTTTCTTTAGTTTAGCAGGATAACCACCCTGAAAATTAAACCAAAAACCAAAAATAAATATAACTTTATCAGTAAATTCATAAGATATAATAATATAAAAATTAAATTAAGTATTACATATCTTTATTGTTAAATTTTTTTTAATATGATTTATAATTTATTATTAACTAAAAATAATAAAGATAGTTGTTCACATAAGAAGTTTTTGATCAAAGCATGGAAAATAAATCTTTTAACAACTAATATACTCTAGCAATTGAAAAATACATTAAATTAATAGTGAAATATCCAAATTACAATTAAACGTATTAGCATTCCAGAGCTAAGAACTATACTTATCAATGCATAGTGTAATCATTTGATTTTTTTAAGAATATCATTAAATAATTAAACAATCAAATAAACTGATACTTTATCATATTATATAATATAAATAACTATAATGTACTATATTCGTAATTGAAAAAAATATATTTAAGTTTAAATAGATACTTTAAACATATGAAAACATTTTTTATGCCTTGTTTCGTGGAATAGTAAAAATAATAAGTTATCGTAATAATAAATAGGTCAGAGTGAAACTAGGTCATTGCGTGATAATGAAAAATTTAGAAATAAATTTGAAAAAAATAAATATTGAAAGATTAGGGTTTTATAATTAATTGTCATCTGTAGAGCATTAAGATAAAACGTAAAAGGAACTAAACGCATAATATAATTTACAAGCAGCGGAAAAATAAAAAGGTCGGGCTCTAAATTTAAACAACGGTACAATAATAGAGTATACTTAACTAACGGATTACTACCACGCTCTAACAGCATGTGCCAATAATTACGTTCTAGTTAGATTCGGATGTTCATAAATAGTTAAAGTATATTTGAATTTTGTGGTAATAATTGTTTTGGTTTATGTCAATCCCACACGCATATAAATTAATGACTTGATCTTTATACAATCAGCAATTATTTATTTATTTTTATTTAAAAAAAAGTATATTTATAATCTGTGATATTATTTTACAATAATTACACTTGGTAACACTGAACAGTTATTTTTATAAATAAAATTGTTTTCTTATGAGTTATAAAAAAATTAAAATAATATTATACAAGTGTCGATTAATGCAATTCAAATATAATATGTACAACTAAATAAGAGTGTCAATGATCCACTTATAAAGTACGATAACCTGCTTAAAGTGGTTCCAGTCAATATAATATTCAGCACTTCATTACTTATGTAGCGTTATATATATATATATATATATATATAATAAATACAATAAGTGTCTTCATGTCATTTTATTTAAACATAAATATAATACTAGTATTTTTCAAAAATATCTGTTGTAAATATACTAGTTTCTAAAAAAAAAATTGAAAATAGTAGAATCACTTCCTACACGCATCCTAGTTGGACATATACATATACATACACTCTCACACACATTAACAAAGAATGGTCTTATTTCATGCAGTTTAAAAATCAAATATTGAGTAAATAAAATAATAATTATTTCAAATTTATAAAACCTAACGTTATTTCATATTAATTAATAGTATCACATAGTAAAAAAAAACAGCGAACATATTAACTAATTCAATTCTACATAATTTAAAATAAATAAAGCAGATTTCGGAGAGTTTAGCTTTTCATATTATGAGACGCAGATTAACATTGTTTGTTAAATTATTTCATCGAATTTTTACTCCTATATAATAACTTCCATATAAAAACCATACAAGTCTCTAATTTGTAGTCAGGAATATCAAGCATATATATATATCAATACAATTAAACGCTGATAATTTTATAAAAATACAAGGCACTTAAGTAACATTTAAAAATTTAAGATTTTAAATGCAACTAGGAAATTAAATTTTAAAAGTTAACACTAAATGATTAGAGTCTTTATCAATAAGATGCAAATTCAATAAAGTTGTATATTTTGAACATGCTATGTTCAAAATTAATTACGTTCAAAACATCAATATTTTTACAGTAGGTAGGTTAGTAGATATACAGTACATGTTATAAAATATTATAAAATCTAAATATCATACGAATAAAAATGTATTGATTGTATACAAATATATGAATACAATGCATTGCTATCTAATTTTTAAAATTAAACAATAAAAAATAGGTATAATAAGATTTAATGAAACATTATCTTTTAATTCATATTATAACAAAATGAATAACTATATTCATTAATATAATAACTAAGTATGCACTTAGTATTATAACAGATAACGATCAACACACCATATCAAAATAAATATACTAGTTACAGATATTAGGTATATATTATGTATAATTATGTCAATAAACACAAAATTAAAATTTTAATAAATCTTAATTCTTATGTATCCGTTTTTTAAAATAAACGAAATTTAATATGGTACAAAAATGATTAAAACATTAACACGTAACGTTATAAAATTTAAAATAATTGAAAAATTACTAACATTTTATTGTATATATAAAATTTTATTAAAAAAAAAAAAAAAAAATTAAAAAATAGTAACGGTTTTGTAAAAATATTTGAAAGAAAATAAACGAACAACTGTACCTAACGTTGTTTTAACGATTTATAGATAAAATTATCAACCCGAAATAAACTATATAGTAATTTTACTAAATTAATAAGCAATTCAAATAATAAATATTATATTTGCTATACTATCGAGGTAGTATCACGTCGAAATATAAAAAGTTTGAAGTTATACATAAAACATTTTACACGCGATTTAGCTACTAAATTTTAGTATACAACAAACCAAAAGTAGAAAATTTTAAATAAAATACATGAATACGATCAGTTCAGTCATAACAACAAATTTGGTAAATTAAGAACTTACGTAATTTTATAACATGTAAAAAATCTAAATCCAATATCCAGGAAATTAAAAAATATACAATATTATTTGCGGTTAATTGTAGGTATATGAAATAGATTTTTTTATAAATAAAAAATAAATTTCCAGTAACGATTTGAAAAATTAACAATTTGTAAGAGAATGTACAAAGAACTTGTAATTATTTTTTCGATTGTACTTTATGTCAATATATTGCTTTATATATAAAGGTAGTTAATGTTTGTTCCTATACTTATAAAATATGAAAACGCATAGTGTAAGTTTTTCGAATAACCACTGGCAAAAATTATACTTTATAAGGACATATGTTCTAATAATGTATTATAATAATGGGTAGATATGTATATTTATCCAGGATAACAATAGTATTATGATGTGATTAAGCTGTATATTACATGCCGTAGTGGTGTTTTCGCGATGACGATACTTGTACAGATGTATTTGTACAGCAGTTGTTTTAGCTGAAGAGATGGAAATATAAAATTTTTTATGTATGAAGCACTTATTTATAAATATATATCTATCATCCTTACATAATTATAAGTATAGTAAAATAGTAAGAGTAAAATTACAATATAAACGGTAAGTAATCACTTCAAATCTAGGTGGGAAAATAGTACTAAAAAACTAATTAATAATTAAAATGAGAATATTTACGACGCGCCGAATCTATACAAATCTCACGAGCAGTGACGGTGCTAGAGTTGGCGAGGCCCTGGGCAAAATTAATGTTGGGTCTTATAATTTATATTAATAAAATATTTTAAGTTCAGTTAAATCAGAACCGCAGGGCCTTAATTATAAATTAAGGCGCGGGGCCCTGGGCAACTGCCTCTATTTCCCACCCCCTCACGCCGTACCTGCTCACGAGTCGTAATCTACAATTTTTATCCATACTTCGCAATCATGGACGCAACTAGAGTCCAAATATTGGGGGTACTGAAATTTAAATTAAATAGTATTTAACTGTAATTACTATAGATTATATAGATCTGAAGAAAAAAAAACAGGAGTGCTCCATTTGAACTCAGGGCTGCTAAAACCCCTATTGTGCCTATGTTCGTAATACATATTGTTACACATTAAGCAAAAAAAAAATAATGAATAAAATAATAATAATAGTAATAATAATAATACGAAACTGCGAAACCTATACCGGATCAATATTGGTCGTGTAGCCAAGCGGTTCCTCCGGACTGAATAGTATTACCCACGCGGCACTACTAATCGTAAGCGTGTGTGGGTCTCTCCTTTGTTGTACTGACGTGTAAATGAATATCCGTACGGTTTATTTTTTTACCTATTATTATTTTATTTCGTGTATTGTTCTTGTTTTATTTCTCTTTCTCTCTCTCTATGTATATGAATATTTATTTATATATATATCATGTATAAGAGCCGCGCGCGCGCGCACACACACACACACACACACACACGTACGTACGTTTTCGGACACAGTCGCCGTCACGCTCGGCACCACAGACGCGGATGGGACTCGACCGAAACGGAATGTCGTTCGGCACAACGACGCGCGACACCCGCGAGCACGCACCCGTCAGAACACTGCGGAAAACAGACTGAGCCCCCTGTAAACCGCGCGTAGTAGTCAATACGCGCGGCGATACACGACGGTGCCCGCGCACCGGTGAAAACGCGAACCCCTCTCACCGCCACCGTACGACCG
>NW_020271856.1:392574-477929 GCF_003268045.1 Sipha flava | reverse complement strand
CGTCGTCGTCAGCGACATGAGACCAGCTAGCATCAGCCGCCGCCGCCGCCGCCGCCACGGGCCCATTCCCGTTACGCTACGTTGGGGAATCTCTCTGAATGGAAACATTTTCTCATTGACGACGCCACCGCCACCGCCGTTGCTACTACCACCATTCGCGATTCAACACCCCCTCCACCACCCCTCGGCCATTGATTCGCGTTGCTCTCATACTTTCGAGTACACCCGAACGCGCGTTTTTCGTGTACACCCACGTCAACCGTAGTACATTATGCGTTACACTTTTAATATACTATGCAACACGCGTACATAAATTTACCTTACACCTATTTTTTTTCTCCTTTCAGCTCCTTTTCGATTATACTCGATACCGGATAAACAAGCCGCCGAAGTATGCGAACAGAGAGAATGGAAATTAAATGTTAACGTAGTAATGATCATCGCTGTACAAGTATAAACGTCAACAGATTCATTCATCATCGACAGGGACCGACTGTACCGCTGCCAGATGGAGGTAAACGACTGTCAGTACCTATATTTAGTCGCTAATTATCGTCTTTCTATATAAGTATCAAGGTGACGTATTCATTATAAACAAAAATTGTATTTTTCTCCACGACGAATATTAAAAAACAAACAAATTAATTCGAATTTTATAACTTATACTTATTGAAACAGCAGATATTATATCATAAATGATCGGAAGCTACGTGTTCTCCGTTTTGGCATCCAACCCATTAATTTAAATGTATACGATTTTTTTTTTTTTTTTTTTAATTAATTAATTTCCTACAATTCTCAATCAGCGACTGGGAAATGAAATAATTTAAAAAAATCGTTAGAATTAAGTATTTATATACAGACATTGTAATTATTGTAGAAAACGGTTTATAAATAAAAAAATCATTACGTTATAAATATTTAGAAAAAAATGAATTAAAACAAATTTGTATCGTTAATGAGTAATACACTTATAAGCAAATTTAATACTCAAAATGTCTTTACATTTTTTTTACACATATTATAGTGTTTATTTTCAAGTACTTTTATATAAAATTCCATTCAATATTTAAAAGTTTATTCATTGACTTTATTAAATAAAAAATTAAAAGAATCTCATTTATTATATAAACGAATTTAACCTATAAGTGAACATTTAAAAAGTATTTTTACGTTTATAAAAGCACGGATGTTATTTTGTTGACAAATAAAATTATTATAAATTATTTTTAATTTTAATCGTTTCTACACCATACTTTTATAGTTTAAAATTGTTAAGTATAAAGTTAAATTTCAAAATAAGATACAGATTGATATAATGAAGTTACAAGATAATGCATCTTTAAATAAATTCATATAACGAAATAAATGTCATTAACTTCTTATACATTTTAATTTAGCAATGTCATTTTAGCATATTTCAGTAAATCTTTATTTTGTTCGGACCTAGCTTAATCGGAAACACAAACCATGACAAATCAGGATAATTCTTTCCTGCCAGTTACAATTCGTTCCATTTAGTGATCTTTCTTTAATTTACTTTTTTTCAACATCCGGCTACGAATTGTCATTAAAAAAAAGAAAAAAATATAATTAGTAATTCGAAAAATATAACGTATACGTTGTATAAAAAAAAAAATTGATAGCAATACTATAAAGCAATTGGTAGTTGCTAAATGAAAGAACACAACGAACCTATATTGTTACGTAAAATAAACGTTCGCATATCTATTATTAGGACTTTAAAAGATAGATATTCTAGGCAAAATCAGCTAATATTGGTAATTGTAGATTGTGTGCACGTATGCCATTATTATACGTGTCCAAACTATTGTGCCGTTGGCCAACAGTCTCGTGAAGAAATTATATCACGTGTCAGGAAGTACTTCCTCTCTTTTATGCCGACTTCATCTCCACCCTAAATACCTCCACACGGTTCGGAATGCCAGGCTACAAAATTACTTAGAGAACTACTATATTAAATACATTCACGTCAGTTCTTTGGCTCAAAAATGTTCGTATGATTATACGTAATATTACTACATAGATACCAATTATAGATAGATACCAACGTACAATATTTTCATTCAATAAAATTCGCCAACAAAAGCACTTTAATTCAACTCAAATATTTAAAATAAATTATTGAGATCAATAATAACAATAATTTATCTTTTAGATAACTTATATTTATGTAATGTATAACACATAACAAATTGTTGGTAAAAACGAATATATTTAATGTTATAGTTTGATCATAAGTTTTCTTTATGTTGAAAAATAATTCAATATTATATTTAAATATTTAAATAAAAATTCTATCTATTGATAATTATTATTTCTCATAATATAATATTAAAAGGACCTGTTCGTTTCTGATTTAAAAAATGATTTGCAAAAATTTTTATCGAGTAAAAACTATCTTATAAAATTATTGCATAACACAAAATCATGAAACCAAAGGTTTTTTTTAAAGATTTAGTAGGGTTGTGGCTAAATACAGCTGGACCGGACCCTACATTATCATCGCCCTAACTGAAAGGAAACAAAGGGGGCTTTCCCCTGTTACACTGGAGTACACATTACGCGCATGTGTTCTCAAACGCACTCTGCATTCTTAGCATTATCGATCGTGCAACTACTTTCATTGGTTTCTTTCATTCATTCTTACTCTGATTTTCTAGTTGTTTTGACTTACCAATCTTAAAATAGTACAATAGTAAATAGTAATACATTTCGTCTTTCATTTATGAAGTCATGAAAGTAAATACGAGTTCTTAAAACCATTAAATAACATAAGAAATATAGCTCTTGAAAATAAATAAAAATATAGGTATCACTGGCACTGTTATGTCAACACCTTCTTTTAATAAAATATTGAAATACTAAAACTTTTTTTAAAACTTTTGAAAATTTCATACTATTCAACATGTAGTGAATATAAAAGAAAATATAATGATTTTTCCAACACTTCCTATTGAATGTTGTGTTCAGTAATAGTATTTTAAATAAAAAATTTGATACAGTAAAAATAATTTTGATAGAAATGGAATATATACAGATCAAAGAAAATAAATAACATAGCGTCATAGCATGATATCACGAAAAAGGTTGAAACACTATATAATATATGTATATATTCACTATGGATTAACAAATTACTTTTAAATGAGTATTTCTAAATAAAAATGAAACATTTGAAAAACATGGAACACAATAAATATAACTGTTGTTAGAGTTAATAATACATACTCGTATTGCATTACCTATATAAATATTATTATATCTTCAATATCTAAGTTTTTTATAAATACATCCATAAGTACTTAACATATTACATAAATATTATTTAATATTTTAATGTATTTTATGAAGGCCAACCAATACATTTGATAAGTTATTTAGTTGGAACAGAAAGTGATCATTTTTTAAATTTCTCAATATTTTTCTAAATAAAAAAATCTTATAGACGATGAAAATATACGCATATTTTTTAAAATTGTATCAAGCTTATGTTTTATAATTTTGTTAAGGTTTAGAAAATATTATTTCTAGAGCAATATTATTTTAAAAAAAAATGTTTAATTACTACAATTAAATTTTTAAAACTAAATTCATCAGGGTTATTAAATAGTTCATATTTTCAAAGTATAATATTTCAAATAATTGCAAGTGTTTTAATAATTTAAATTTGCACTTTTTTTTTGTATAAAAAATAATAATTATTAATTTTTAAAGAAATGTTAAGTTATAAAATTTTATTTCAACAGTTTTATTAATAATAGTTTTAACCTAACAAAATAATAATGTTGATTAATATTTATATGACAGTATTTAATATATATTTTTTTTTTATAAAATAAATTATTAAATGTATTTAATACTTGAAACTTTGGTATCAATGGGAGTATGTGAATCATTGACATAATATTTAATTAATAATTTATTCAATATAATAATTATATTAATAAATATAATCTACTTAAATTAATAATAATCTAAGATCAGCAAGATAATATGAATAAAATATAATTTCTTATGTTCATAATGATACATAGATCTTACGTGAAATTAGTTGATTATACCATGAAGTAGATAATACACTATAAACTAAACAAATTTAGAATATAGTAGATTATACACCTAGCAAAATTGTAGGATAAAATTATATTTATCATATTCTAAATACAATATAAGTCGCTTATTAGGAACACGGATAATTGATACAATCGCGTTTTTGAAACAACACATCGGTTATTTAAAACAATAAGGGCCAAGGTCGTCGAAAAATTCCGGTTATTTGGCGATAATTGTATTGTTATTACAATGTACTTTATTTTATGTCATTATAACGAAACCAGTCGAACTCTCGGAAGAAGTGTACGAAGATTGAATCGATATGGACTCACACCTCGATGTTGCAGAGGTTCTAACAGAAGAGATCTGTAATGCGGTTATCAACCCTCGAACAAAATAACATATGCTGCCACTGATGATGAAGAAGAAAAAAGCGAGGCATGAAGTAAAAATATTGTAGAAGCTCTAAGTGTCTTCAGGAGAGCAGTCTTACACCGTGCGGATGAAAAAGGTTTTGAGCAACATCGTTCTTACGAAACCATGCTCATCAAGTTACTCGACACAAAAAACAGACAATGATAAACGCATTTTTTACTTAGCATTTACATTTTTTTTCGCAGTAAATAATTTTTTTCGTAATAAATAAAAACAATCGCTTATTAGAAACAATCGAATAATTGACATATTTATCCTTGATCCAAAAGTGTTCCAAATAAGCGACTTCAACTGTATATAAAAATATCTTTAATATATTAAAGAATAACCTGTGATTTAAATGTTTAGGTTGGGGTAAAGGTTTCAGAAGGATACCAACCTTATGATTTTTTTATTATACATTTGTTTTCTTTCTAGTCCAAGGGTGGGAAACCTTTCCAAAGAAAAGAGTAATTTTTTTTAAAAAAGTTACAAAACAATGTTGCAAGATTGTCCGCATACCGTACTCGTTTTGACTAACTTTTTATATTTTGGTTGTTTTTTACTTACATAGTACATATGCTAAAATTTTATAAATAAAAATAAAAATTTAGATGGTGAGATGTATAATAAAGAGCTGCTGATTGCCGACTCTATTCCTAGTCTCTTTTCTCCTTCGTCTTTCTCCCAACTATTTGGGGTCAGCCACCCTTGCCCTAACCTTTCACTTGTCATGATTTTCTATATCTTCTATGCACAAGCTAACAGCTCTCATATCATTCTCAATTGTATCCAACCATTTTTTTTTGGTCTTCCTCGTTCTTTTTTTCCTTTAACATTTATTTTCATAACCACTCTTATAGCTTTTGTTTCCTCTTGCCTCATCATAACCATCTTAGTCTATACCAATACTACCTCTTAAATATTCGTTCTTTTCAGTGGCGCACTCGTGGAGGGGGGGTAAGAAGTTGTAACCCCTCTCCCTCGAAATTTTCTCCGATGTCTAGATTCAAATTTACAAATTTTACAAGTTTGAAATATGAAGAACTAGTATTGAATACCTAGTATCACTGATTGTAGAAAAGTTCATTCTATTATCAATACTATTATTTAAGTCAAAATATATAAAGGATTTACATAATTTTGTTAATTGTAAAATGTGTTATATTTTTACTTTGACCCCTCTCCCGAAAAAAATCCTGTGAGCGCCACTGGTTCCTTATTCTGTCTTCTCTTGTCACTCCACTCACCCGAGCATTCTTATTTATAAAACGCTCATATTCTATTATATTTCCTGTCATTTACCCAACACTCTAAACCTTTGCCATAGCTGGTCTAACTACACTCCTGTAAAATTTACATTTTATCCTCATTGGAATTTTCTTATCACATAAAACGTTCAATGCTTTTCCATTTAATTCGACCATACTTATTCTTATGTTTACATTCATGCCAAAGCCTTCTCGTTCTTTTGTACAAACGATCCTAAATATTTTAAATTCTCTACTTCACTTATCACATTACCACTTATTGTTATTGGTCTTTATATAGCCTCAACTTCTAGGTATTTTTTTTCAAAGCTATACTCTATATACTCCATTTTATTTCTATTAATTCTTAATGCCTTTCCCCTTCAACGGCTAATATCCACTCATCTAACATATTATTGACTTTTTCCAGATTTTTTCCAACCAAAACTATATCATACACCATGGTATCTCGCCCTTAATGTCTTTTGTAACTTTATCCATTACCACAGAGAACAAATAAGGACTCTTTCCCTAGCATCTACTTATTTTTTTATAATTTATGGATAAATTATAATTTTTAATTATATAATAGAATTTATACCTGAAACATATTAATTTAACAAAAATACATTTTGATAAACTGAAGAGTATTTAAACATTCTTAAAACTCCCTTACTTCTTTATGTCAACATTTAACTTTAATAACTATTCCATTATATCTTATTAGGTTTTTGCTATAATTATACATATGTTATATTTAAATTTTAACTTAATATGGCAATAACTAAAGTATGGTCTTCTTAATTTTCCCTCACCTTTCTCCCAACTATTTAGGGTTGGCCGCCTATGTCTTAAACCTCCACTCGTCTCGATTTTCTACATCTCCTATGCATACACCAAAAGTCCTCATATCATTCTTAATTGTATCTAATAATTTCTTTTTTGGTTTTCCTTGTTTTCTTTTCCCTTCAATGTTCATTTTCATAATCACTTTTATTGCTTTTATTTTTACTCGTCTCATTATATGTCCAAACCATCTCAGTCTATTTTCTCTCATTTTGTCCACTATTGATGCTATTCCAATACTTCTTACATATTTGTTCCTTATTCTATCTTCTTTTGTCACTACACTCATTTTGTATTCTATTCTCCTACCAACCGCTCAATATTCTGAACTATATAGCATAGTTGGTCTTACTACACTCATGTACAATTTACTTTTCAGCTTCAGTGGAATTCTCTCATCACAATTGACTATAATATTTATTTAAAATGTCATTATTTGAATTACTGTAGACTTTATGTGGGTATTATAAACACATTGTGTACTAATGTACACAATCCATTATATAATAAATGTATATTATAAAACTATACTAAAACAATTTTTTTAAACTAAAATATATTGACTTATTAGTGATACTAAGATACATTTTATTTTAAATAACATGTATAATATAATATTATAATTATATCATAACAATAATCACATGTAAGCAGGACATAACCTAACTTAACCTACCTGGACAAGCATTATGGGGTAGGGGCTAGGGTTCCAGACATGGGCTTTGTTAGATACTATGCTTAACACTAAAGAAGTTAAATCTGTAATTGAGCATTAATAAAATAAAATATACACTTGTTTAATAATTTAGAGTATGGTGAGTTCTATAGGTTTAAGTATTTCTATCCCCCAAAAAATGTAACACTACATATTCCTAATCTGGAAATTAAATATAAAATAGATATGATGTATAATTGTATATAATGTAATATATACAAGCATACACTATATTATTTATATTACATGAATATTAGAGAAAATAAATAATAGTACTTATATTATATTATCTTTACCTATATGGTTAATACATTTTTACATACACAATTAAGAATATCTAAGTACAAATACATTTTATTTTAAGAAATATTTTTTTGTAACAATATACTTCAAAATTAGTAAATTATTGATAAAAATGATAAGTTTATACTTATTATATTTTATAAAATATAATTTAACTTAATATTGTTGTATAAAGTAATAAACAAATAGTTAACAAAATAAAATAAATTTATAATATCTAAATTTTTTTAATTTAATTTATATTAAAAAAAAATACTGTAAAATATAAAGTATAAAATATTTCTATTAAATTGATATACAATTATTATAAATAATAATTATAAATTATAATAATAAAATTATTATTATAATTATTCATTAGATGTTAATGAAAAATTAAAACTTATATTAAGTTGAACTTTTTAATTAGATTTAGATGATTAATTTCAGACTTGGCATTAAAACTCATTTGTCTTAAATACATAATATGTCATCACTTTAATGAAACCAGATAATCAATAATTTAAATTGGATTAATAGAAAAAAAATATGCAATTTCATAAACATCCAAACCTTAGTGAATCAAATTCCATCAAAAGATAAATATTTTTTAATTTTATCAAAAAAAAAAAAAAAATTTAGCATTCTGATTATATATTTTTATAAATTATGAAACTATTTTCTACCATCTTATTTAGAATAAAATAAATACCAACCTTCCAACAATCACCTTAAAAGTAAAAAATAATTAAAAAGGATTTAAAAAAAAAAAGAAAAAAAAAGAAATTTCTACAAAATTCAATCTCTAATTAAAAGTGATAAGTTAAGTGTTTTTTTAATATATTCTATTTATAAATTGTATTAACTTGGTCTTATTAGAATAATTGTTAATAGTAATTTAATTATAATATTAACATAGTTCCATTAAAGTTAAATAAACAATTAGAATATATTTATAAAGAAATATATAAAAGTAATTTATGTTTTTATGAACTACAGGAAAATATTTTAGTCTTCAAATAGATTTTTATAAGTTATTTATTATTATTAATTTATTTATCTTGCACAAAAAACAATAAGGTACTATGTACATATACATGCAAAACTCATTACAATATACATGTACACATAAATAAAAAGTTTAACCATGTATATAGCAAAATCTTTTTATAATCACAGGATTAAAAAGAAAACAATTTGAATTTGATAAAGTTTAAGAAATGTCTATAGTTTAAAACAAAATTGTATGATATAAGTAGTATTATGTACAAAGTCAAATTGTATCACAGAAGTTTTACTGTTTTATTGAGATAAAACATGATATACACAGCAACTAACTCATTTAAAATTTACTAATTTGATAAAAAATTAATATTCTTTAATGAACTTACTTTAAGTAATGTAAGTATTTTTTGACTTAATTCATAATCAAAATTTGAATATTTTGAATCAGACATGTCGTAAATGAACACCAGCCCACATCTTTGAGTCTTTACATTTTCAAGAGCTATATCTAGTTGATAAACTATGCCCTATTAGTAATAATAAATAAATTTAAATTATTATTTTATAACTAAATGTATTTATAAGATATATACTTGTAATGTAGTTTGGCGAGAAGATAATTGCGGTATGTGATAACGTGCTGTAAAAACAGCTATAGCAGCACCTGTTGAATCTCGAGTTGGCTGTAAAAAACACAAAATACATTAGGTTAACATTTAGAAACATTGAATATCAATTTATACCAAAATTGTAAATTTTTGCGTTTGTATTTCACTTCTCAATGGTTCAACAGCACAATTGAATCCGAACAGACCCTCACGTTGTCTTGTTTCTTCATGCTGCTCGTATAGTTTTTTAGCATTATCAATATTAAATTTTCTCGCCCACAGAAACTTAATAGCAGATGAACGAGTTATTAATGATTTTTTCTGTGATTTCCGCTTAGAATTTATTTCATTCATGAATACATCAACGGCCTATAAAATACGTAAATAATGTATTCCACATAGGAGCAACAGGCTAAGTACATTGTTACAGACATCGTCTTGGCAACAGCAACATCTAGTGTAATCACTCGTCATTCGATTACCAAGACCAACCACTCACCTGTTCCTGTTCCAATGTAAGATCTCCAGTTTCCATTTTAAACGGAGTATTATCAACAACGACAAGACTCAATTCGGCCGCCCGAGCGGTTCATACGCATTGACGTGCCGAAATATTTCGGCTTCGGTGTTATCACGTGCTACTAAGACGGTGACAACGGAATGATTGGCACATTATGTTATAATGTACTAGTAGTTTTGTTTCTAATGATAGGTACTATTATTACAGTTTTGTGGTAAACGACAACGAAAAAATCAAAGAACTATTACTGTTGCTTTTTTATGTTTGTTTAATGTTTTGTAAACTTTTATTTATTTTTTTTATCAATTGAACGTACATGAGACACGATCTGGCGGAATGAGATTGTACTACGGCGAAGGCAACGTTTGTGCCGAAACGACGACACGGCCCCGTCGATACGTTCGCACGCATACGATTGTAGTCCGATCCATCCGCAGTCCGTTGCATAAACATAAATATATATGATCAACGCAGCACGCACGTGGATACGCGTACGTGCGATTTTTCCAAGGGCCGAGAATATACCGTGGGTATTAGGGTTGTACCAGACTACCTAACCGGCAGATATCAGTTCTCTTGGTTGAAACCAGTGTGACGGTTTTAGGCGGTCGGTCATGATGATTGATGACCCTGTGGACAGGGGCGTATTTAGGTAGAAGCTATGAGTCCTATAGCCAGAAGCGGCGAATTTGTAAAATTACAGGAAGGTGGTACATTTTATAAAATTTTAGAGATAGTTTAGAAATACATACCTATTTAATATAACGTACTATGATTTATATTATACAGAAACTGTTAAAATAAGTCATTATTATAATACCATTTTTTTAAGGGGGGGGGAGCGTTAGAAAACGGCAAAATGTATGTTGCCTCATCTTGAAATTGATCAATACGCCACTGTCTTTGGGGCCCAGTAGTGAAACGAAAAATAAGTTCAACAAGTTAATTTCTCAGTTTGTTCTAGAAGTCCACAGCAATTTGTAAACCATCAAGTAATTAATTTAACTGGACTAAACAATATTCCGTTTTGAGATAAATTTCATTGTGCTTATTGCTTAAAATAATTTTAATTTTATTTCTATTAACTAATCTAGATACGTAATTTAATCTAATGAATTTTATATGGGGTAATACCAGTGGGTGACTTCCTCTATCAAATGAATTATGTTATGTTTCATATTATATATTATTTTTATCACAATGACTAATTGTACAAATTATGAGTATAGATTATCTTTTTTAATTTTTCAGTAGAAGAAAAAAAAATCTACTAATCTAAAGCTAGGGACAGTCTATTATCATGTCACGACAGCTCACGAATAATTAGACAAGGCATGATATTTCATTACCTTACGGTAATAATCAAACTACCATCACGTATAATCACATATACACTATCACGTCAAGTTGGTCGTCTATGCATGGTAATCAAGATGGATTCTGATACTTCCTATAGTTCATTAGTTTAGAAAAATGATCTGGAAAATACAGCCGCTTTTATAATTGTAAGCCAATAAAAAACTCGATCAGGATGGATCCATTATATTAATACAAATAGGGAAGAATTTGGAGAATCGATTGGTCTAGGAGTTGATTGAAGATAGCCATCGGTTTCACATGTATTTCAGAATGGCTAAAATTGAATTTGAATACTTATATGACCCTGATAAAGATGATTTATAAAAACTTATATCCTCCCAAATCTAATTTATAATATACAGAACTTCAAGTAATTTGTATTGCTCAATCAATTCATTGTTGTCATTATATCACAAAAAAAGCTTATTAAAAAAAAATATATCAATTTTCTATTTGGTATTAGAAAATGAGACCGTGAAAACATATAATTTTAAAATACGTAAAATAATAGAAAATAGACACGGCATATCAAGCATGAGGTAATAAAACATAATATGACATAAGATGAGAATAAAGTATCGTTAAATGATAATATTAATTGGGTAAAATTACGTTTCATATGTTATACACATAGTGGGAGTTCATAAAATAACACATGAGCTCATGGGCGTCCCCAGGGGGGCAAGACAAGACACTTGTCCCTCCCTAAAATTTTAATTTTTTTTTTCAAAGCATTATCTGTAACGCGCCAATTTAGTAAAATTTAGTAAACATAGATTACTTTAATATTTATAGAAGAAAACTATCTTTAATAATAATTGGATTATTTTATCTTATATTTTATATTTGAGAAAATGTTTAAATAATAATAATAATGTATAAATCAAATGTTTAAAAAAATCTTCATTTATTTTTTAAATTAATTTTGCCTATCCTTATAAAAAAAATTCTGGAAACACCCATGCGTGATCTTACGTATCGTAATAATAGTCTGCTCCCATCTAATTCTCAGATAACATGGTAGGTTCCAATTATTATTAGGGTCGTAAGCTGCAGAAAAATTAAAAAAAGTATTCTGTCGCAAATCCCTCAAGATTATTGTTTCGAAACGCGGAAGACTATTCGTGATCAGTGGCATGACGAACTCAAATATTTTTAAAGGCAAGTATATTTCTCGATACCTACTCACCTAGAGAAGACTCTATTGAATAATAACGGCATATAAAAATAAAAAATGTACATAAAATCTAACAACACACAAGATTACAGTAATAAAAACCGTATTAAATGTATTACTCGTTTATAACACTTATTTGTTGACTCGTTGTTACCAGCTAGTAGCTACTGGACACTAGCTCCTGCTTATATCAATATTAAAATATCTTTTTGTGTGTTATTTTCTTATTTTAAATTATAGTTATGAAACTAAATATTACCTACCCAACACCAATTGAAAACACTGAGAGGCGGTATTCTCTCGATTACCCTTTTCACCGCGCCATTGATCCTGATAACCACAACAATTTTTTTTAAATTAATATTTCCAATATTATAACCTGTCTCAAATCGTATAAGATAATAAGTAATTTCGTATTTTTTAACTTAATAAACAATATCTGATGATTTTGATATATAATTTTTCCTTTCAGCAATCATTCATTTATTTTCATATATAATTTCTTATGATATTATAAATAAAATTAAAAATATTGACTTTGTTAAATTATATCATTTATTTATTAAAATATTTTATTAGTTAATATTATTGTGCTATATACATACTCGTATATTTGAACAAATATAAGATAATAATATACTATATTCTTACTTATTACTTATACTAAATAACTGTTCACAATTTATTAATAATATTATTAAATAAGAAACTATTTTAATTAGAACTCATTTTAAAGTAGAAATATTAAGAATGAATATTTATTATAAAATTTAAAAACTGTATTAACTTATTAATCGTGAAACTTCTTATATTATTTATAAATAGTACTAAATAATAATAATTACTCGTAATAATTATTAGATTATAAATTTAATCTACCCAACATTATTCCATTATACCAAATGGTTTTTATAATTATTTATGACTATTGATTTGTAAAATATTATCAATTATTGATTAATTATAAAATAAATAAATGGTTTCAAAATTATCACAGTTTCAAAAATAATTATTAACGTTTTTTTTTTTAGTTAAATA
The DNA here is from genome assembly GCF_003268045.1 of Sipha flava. NCBI lineage: Eukaryota > Metazoa > Arthropoda > Insecta > Hemiptera > Aphididae > Sipha > Sipha flava. Next base: position 464,638 of record NW_020271856.1, on the reverse strand, counting down.
TAATAAATTTGTATAAAATATTTATTTATCTGATTATGAGACGGAAAATAATGTATTATTATTGTTATATAGTTCATATTTGAATTCTATCAAAATGTATGATAGTTAAAATGAACCAAACTCATCTATCCAAGACTGATATTTTTCAATATCTTGACTAGTCACGGTTTTTCGACATCTTTCTATAGCTTCATTGAAATCTTGTACTGTAACTGGTAAATCGATGTCAGCACGTTTTATGTTTTTTATTTGATCCGGAGTCTGTCCAACAATTTTTCGTCGCATGCCCATCATAGCTGCATCCCTACAGACGTTAGCTATGTCTGATCCGGTGTATCCTCTTAATTTATTAGCTACAAATCGATGATCAAACGAATCATCAAGATTCACTCCTTCCAAACATAATTTCAATAAAGTTATTCGTGAATCATCTGAAAATGAATAAGTATAAAAATTTTTTTAATACATTATTATGTAATATAATAATTAAAAATTATCAGTTGTATTTTGTAAAAAAAAAAAAAATGTAGTGACTGTGTATTTCATAACGGCATATTACCATTAGGCAAAGGCAAATATATTCTTTTTTCAAAGCGTCTTCTAAAAGCGTCATCAATATCCCATGGATGGTTGGTAGCTGCGAGTACCATAATTGATGTATTATTTTCTTCATCACTGTTAAGAAAATAATGATTTTGAATATTAATAGATATTTGAATTTACATATTTTAATATTTACCTAGTAGAATTTAAACCATCCATGTGAATTAAAAGTTCCGCTTTAAACCTTCTAGAAGCTTCATGCTCACCTTCGGAACCTCGTAAAGAACATAATGAGTCTACTTCGTCTATGAATATTGTAGACGGGGAATGTATTTTTGCCATTTCAAACAATAATCTGACCAACTTTTCTGATTCTCCTCGATATTTAGATGTCATTGTTGACGAAGAAACATTAAAAAATGTCGTTCCACACTCTGTAGCTACAGCCTTAGCCAACATTGTCTTTCCGGTACCAGGAGGACCAACCATTAGGACACCTTTCCATGGCCTTCGAATGCCCTTTAAAATCGATAAATTTTTTTATTTCATTTAGCTTTTAGTGTAACTATTAAGCCATATGATAAAATAATACATAGTAAATAATATTATCTGTCTATAATCAGTATAAGTATTATTATGTTAAATAAAATATACAAACATATAATTTAACAATCTAAATTGACAATATGATAATTTTATTAAAAGCTGGAACATTCAAATCGTAAATTTTTTATTATCTTTATTATGAATATGAGTATACTATATAAATTTTCTTAAATATTATTTTTAATTAATTAATAAATATATAACACAGAAAAAAAATTGTCACAGAAGATTCAATCACTGGATTGCTTCATTTAAACAATGGTATATTAATGATAAAGGAATAAGTTACTGAATCCTTTCGGGAATAAAAAAAAAAAAAATAGAAAAAACTAAAAATACTGAAATATTAAATATTAATTAAACTAAAAATTAAATAAATGCCGATTTACGAGTATGTAAATTTTAAAGATGATAATTATACATATTACATAATTTCTATTCATGTAATATTAGTATCAATCATTTTGGAATTAAAAAATAGTTCGACTCAATTAAAAAAAAATTGAAAATATACTATTGAGTCTGAAACGCATGGTATTTATAAGTTGTGACATGTGAAGTTTAAACAAATAAATATTTGTCTTAATGATTATTACAACCACAATATGTAATATACAGCATGTTAAAATATAACATCTAAATATACATATAAAAATATACACGGTGGAACTTTGATAACTCGAATACATTCATCGATCTATAGCCATATGAATTTTTAGACAAACTTTTATTTAAATATATTTTATTAAAATTGTTGATTTGTAGGTATCATTTTACTTTATTAATGTTTGTATAATTACTTTAAAGAAATCTGGCATCAACATAGGCAACACCATAGCTTCTTGTAGTAAAGTTTTTGCATGTTTCAATCCAGCTATTCGATCCCACTGAACGTTAGGGTTTCTTTGCAAAATGTCTTTCTCGATAATGTCTACCAAATGAGATTCATAACCAACAACAGTTTTGATTTTTTGTAATTGTTTTTTTTGATCTGCTGGACGGGCAGTTGATGGTACTTGGTGAATTAGAGGTGGTATAACAGGCTTAGTTCTGTATCCACCCGGGTGTGAACAACATCTTAAAAAAAATAATTAATATATAGGTATTTGATGTTTATAAATATCAAAATAATTATTTACCTGTCTCTTTTTGTGTGGATGGCAGGCAACGATTCTGAATCTCTTTTCCTTAGAGAAGCAGCCCATTTCTCTGATGGACCATTTGATTTTGGTTTATAATATTGTTGATTATTGTTTGATCGATTATCTAAAAACAATATTTTATATATTATATTGTGCTTTTAATTACAATTATATTATTCTATAATTCTATTCACATTAAGAACATTATAATATTAAGGTATATGTTAATAAAAGAGTATAATTATACTAAAACATTAAAAACTATTAAATACTTATATTTTATAGATTCACCATTATTTGCCCGGCTAATATTTGGCACCACATTTGGTGTTTGCGTTTGTTGTGAAGAGGATCGATAAAGATGTGATCGCTTTGATGCTTGATTTGTTCGTCTAACAGGCTTGGAAAATGATGCAAAAGATGAAAATGGATCTAACAATGAGTCCATCATACGAGCAACTTCTTGTTGAACTATCCATCCTGTAGGTCTATTATTAGACAGTCTATTATAAAAATAGAAATTTTAATTAGTATATAAATATAATACCATGTTTAGTACCGAAAATTACTAAGCCATGTATAGAATTCATATATTTCCTAAGCATTAAACAATATACCAAAAACCAAGTAGGCAATAATGTGGTGTAAACGCACCATAGTTGATTATAGAATATACTATATAAATACTTAACATCTTATCGTTGATATACACGATATCTCTTTATTATGCAATGACAATTTTCACCATTTATTGACATTTTCGTGTGGATATATAAACACAACACTCATAATATGTTCACCTTTTTTCATTACAGGGTTATAACATATTTTAAAAAGAAAACAAAATCAAAATTTAACTAATTATACTATTTTATAATCCAATAAAAAACATAAGGACTTAATGAAAATAATTTCAAAAATCAAGACGGGTAATAAGAAAAGATATTTATTTTTAGTCAGAATATTATAATTTTGAATTATTTTTGGTAATTATTCAACCAATTTCAATAACCAATTATTACAAGACAAGGCCTTTGTCCTTATAAGGTTAAGTCCTGAAATAATAAATGTATATGTCATTTGTGTTAAAAAATAATAAGCTTTGTCATTCATATATCAGTCGCACACTACATGTTGCAATAAATAATCTATAATAGCAGCCAAGTAATAAGCAGGGCTCATAACTTATAGATCTGAAAATGGTGGTTATAAGCACTATAATATGCTCATAAAAAGTACTTTAAGTACTTAAATATACACTAAAACATAAGAAAAAAAAATCATGTAAACAATAAATTTCAATAAACATGAGTTAATTATAAATATAAATACTCATAATTAACACTACTATAATTATTTGTTGTTATCTAGAAAATATGTTTTTAAATGCTACGGAACTTAAAAAAACTTAAATAAGCAAAATAGCAAATAACAAATTTCTAAATACGCAAAAATAAGTCAGAAAAATAGAAAAAAGCAAAATAGCTTTTATATTTTGAAATATGCAAAAATATGCAACATAAGAATTTGTATTTAGCTTCGTAGTTATCTGAAACAAATTTATAGCTCACATAGGTATTTTTAGGACCTCTAAAAAAAAAAATATGTAAATGCTATAAGTTATGAGCTTTGATAATAAGTAAGATAATAGGTTTGTAATATTCAATAAAAATATTGTGCTACAAGTAAAAGTTAAAAAATAAAAAGAGTATGTTAATTTGAACAAAAATATTATAAATAGATTAATTTTCTTACTTTGCCTAGGAGAAATATTTAAGTTTATATAATGTTTAGAAATTTTATAAAGTATCTAGGTATCGTTTGAAATAGAGTTATGTAATATATGTTTTATTTAAATTAACTAAGACTAGTAAGCATTATCTATAATACCTAAGAATTACACACATTACCTAAATTATCTTACTGCTAGTAACATGTACATATATTTTTTACTATTGGTATTTTCGATGACTTCGATTATTGTGACCATTACCTCTTATTTACATTTTATAAGATAAAAATAATTATTTGTACGAAAAATAAATACGAGTAGTATAGGCCCATATGATTTAAATATGTATTTTATTATTATAAAAATTTATAACACACCAAAAAAAAAAAAAAAACACTAAATTATTTAAACTGTAAAATATTTGCTTAAAATTTAAAATTCATAGATATAATATTTTAGTATCAATATCCACTGTATAGGTTAACCAATTACCAAGACAATTTATTTGATTTCAGTTAATTATTACTGAAAAAATTAAAATTATTTATTTTAATCTAAGACGTCTTATAACCTAATTATAATAAGAACCTAATTTAAGTAATAATCTTTTTAAAATTAAGACAGAGGACATGTTACTTTATCAGAAATATTTGAATAAAATATGAGTTATGGTATTCATTTGTATTATAATTAAACGCAACAAACGCGTAGTCATGGTTATGAAACACGTAGTTATGGAGAAATATAGGAAAGTTGAAATATTAATAAAATATTTTATTATCTTTTATGAAATCAAATATAACTAAATATAACGTATTTCATTGGTTAAATTTAGAGTTAATTATTTATCATTGAGATGATTAAAATTTAGTGTAGAATTAGAAAAGTTTAATATTTTTAAGTTTTTATATTATATTATAAGTTTAAACGTAAGTAACCATTAAAATACGCCGAAAATGTTTTTTGTAAATAATGAATATCAGCAAGTACAAATATATTGATACCAAAATGTAATAAAATTGAAAGAACCATGTAAAATATAATGTTTAGTACATTGTGAATTTTTTTATTTCAGTATCTATTGATTAATTCAATTTTTTAAATCATTTTTATTTAATTTTACTAATTAATTTTTTGTTTATTTTCACTTAACGTTATTGTTTTAAATTTACCAACAAATAAGTTAACATTAGTTTGATTTTTAACACTAGATTTTAAACACAACATCCTTCCAGTATATTTGGGTACTCAATTTGGAACTGAAGTATAGATCCGCTTACTACATTTGGTATCAATAAATTATTTTATCTGTTCATGCTACGTGTAAGCCTGTGGTGCCCTAAGGGCACTACGACCACTTTATAAAGGAACCGCAGTCTACGGTTCATAACAAATAGTTAAAAAAGATTAAATTGTTTTCGTAAAAACTTTATAACAAATAATGTAATATTTTTTATTGTATATTTGTATATAATAACTATAATCATAATAACAATCCATTTTATTTATTTTTTAAACTTAAAAATGCATTAATTTATAATTAAGATTAATTTTAATAAAATTAATAAAATGGCTATCAATTAATATTTTCTTTTGTTCTGTCTTTAATGTTATTCATAACAGGGCATCGTGGCTAAATCGAGTCTAAAAAAAAGCACCACGAAAAAAAAAGTTTGGGAACCGCTGGTGTAAGCAATACTTTTTAAGCTTATTTTCTTCCTAGCTTTAAAATCATAAGGTGTGAATTATAAATATATTTGAGGATATCGTAAATCAAAGTAATAGTTTATTTTGTAATAAATAATCTACATGATATATTTATTATTCTTTGCTTTTATTTTCATACAACATTGGATATTACTTAATAATATTATTTTCATTAATTTTCGTATGTTTCCTTCATCTCGAATTTAAAAATATTGTTTTAGGTAGATTACTATATTTATAATTCTTAATCGCTGAAAAGTTAAAATATTATAAATACTACACGTAAAAATCTAAAAAACACTGCCTAGTACCTAACCATACCTTATTTTAATTTTTAATATAACCTAATTTAAATTTATATTTTCAAACTTTATATTTGCTTCTATATTTTGATATAAATAAAGGTAAAAACTTGATTAAATAGGTCAAAAAATACTTGTCACGCAATTCATATTGGAAAAATAAACTTTATTATACATATCAACTAAAAAGGAAATACTGAATTTCACCGTACGCATGTTAGTAATTTCATTGACCTCTAGCTCCAAATTCGGTCGATAAACTTTTACATATTTTCTTTATAGACAAAATTGATTGTAACCTTTTTTATTAATATAAGAAAATTATATTTATTTGCTATACAAATGTTGAAAGATAATTTAATTTAATAATTATATATTTTATTAATCGGGTTTGGTTTGAGTCAGGTTGATTTTTTTTATTAAATAAAAATATATTTTATCTTGTTCAAATTAAATTTTTCGGAAGACAAGAGGTTAATCGAACATTTATCATCTTAATATATTTTTTTCTTACTATTTAATTTTATTGCCCAATCATTACATAAATTAAGATTTGTAATTAATTTTCATTTGGTTTTCAAGTAATTGATAAATATAATTTATTTATTTTTATTTAGATTAATAATAATAATAGGTTGATTATAATTATAATTAATACATAAAGTAATAAAATAAGACAAAATTGGTAAATATTTTTATTCAACTAAATAAATATATAATAAAATAGTTAAATGTTAGTAAATAAAAATAATCGGATTAAATAATGGAGATAGGATGAGGGCATAAATAAATAAATTAATACATGAACAACCAAAAAATAAAAAATTAATTGTATTTGTTATTAAACTACTGATAGTTAAAATATATATAAATTAATAGCTTATATATAAAAAAAATAAAAAAAATGCTTAGCCTAGAGTATTATTTTATTTGTAATTCAAGACCAGTTTTGAATTAAAAATTCATAAGTTAAATACAAAATGAATTTGAATAGTGATTTTTTTGACTTTGTATAAATCTAACAATACATTTTTAAACCGAAACCGATCATAAATTATAAATATAATAATTATAATAATTTTATTTTTATTTTATTTTATTTACAAACTTTAATAATATTTGTTATAAGTCAAGAAAAATGAAAGAGTATTTTATTATTCAACCAATCTATGGATTGAAAAAATAAAGTAAATAGTCTAAGTATAAATTAAGTCTATAGTTTTATACTTACATCTCTTCAAGATTTACTTAAATCAATTTGTTTAAACATCGATTAGATTAAGATTTTTTTTTTAAAGTTCGACATAAATATCAGTTCGAATATAATTTATTTATAATTTATTATGTTTTATGATTACAAATAACAGTTATTACAACTGCATAAAAATGTAAATTATATAATTTTATATAATTGATTAAAAGTTTTACAATTTGTATTGAGTAGATTTATATGTATTACGGATAGAATAACTCCATAATATCTTATAAAAATTGATTAACATTTTTTTTAGCCTAATTTTTTCTTGGTTATACGGTATAGACCAGCGTTTCTCAACCTGGAGTTGACGAAACCCTAGATAAGGGATTCCATCCATTAGAAATGATTAAACACTGATGTAGAAAAACAACTTTTTATTTACATTAAAAATATAAAATTTAATTTATAGCATAAATATACTATAAACTTAATTTCATTCGTTTAATAATTCGAAAACTCGTATTTTTTTTTTTTCATTGATGGTTAAAGATATATTTTGTAACCAGTAAAACAGAAAAACCTTAAATCAGTTTTTATTATAATGAGAGGGGAGGGTCGTGAGGTGACTTATTTTATATTTTACCTCTTATGAGAAGGATCGCGACATTAAAAAGATTGAGAAACCCTAGTATAAATAATTAATTTAAAAATTTTGAATATGTAAGGACATTGTTGCAAAATTTATTATTATTATTATTATTATTATTTTAAATATTAAATTAATAAATTCGATTTATGAATAAAGATGTACTAGCCTTCTAGCATAATATCAATCGCTTTAAAATACAGACAATAGTGTTATAAATATAATAAGAACATTTTAATTCATGAATTATAATATTTAAGGTTTAGGACCGAATAAAAACTAAGTATAAAATTACATCATTCCACTAATCAGCTAGTGAATATTATTTAATTATATTGTATGCTTATTGTTATAAAAATAATGTAAAAAAAAATAACCGAATGACAATGAACTGAATTTACTACAGTATGATATATATTAAATGGCATTTCTGCGTAAAATATTATTATAGTTACGTAGCGATTGAATATGTAACTTAAAAAGAAAAAATGGAATCTACAAGTCGTGAGACGGCGCATCGTGTACGCAATTCAGCTACATGTGCGCATATCGTATCGATTTGATGTCGAGAGGAATGGTTATAATTATTATGGACAAACCAAATCGTGGGATATTTGCGAGTTACATGTTATTTTTTTATGTTTTTAAATTTTGATTTTTTTTTTTTTTAACTTGAAAGTAACGTAGTTATTATTTTTTTTTATTAAAAATTAAAGTAATTTCATTGCAATATTATTTGTGGAACATAAAATATAATTTCAATACATTTAAGCAATGAGTAACGAGTAAAGTTATATTTTAGTTAATTTTTTAAAGTAATTGGTTAGTTACCTTAAAAACACTGGTTAATAATACACTATTAGTTACATTATTAAAAAGAATCATACTAAATGTAAAATAAGATTCAATAAAAATCATAATAAAGTATATACTACCCAGGAGGAAGTTTGTACAGATGTCTCGTGGTGACCGGCACGGTCATTTGTATCTCGAACTCCACATTTCGACCACCTTCGGACATGGTGTTGTTGTGACGACTATAGGCCAAACGTACTTATGGCATGCACGAACACAGTGTTGTGCATACCTACGTCCAGCGGGGTAGTTCGGACATAGGTTGTTGGCACACTTTAAACGTCGTTGCCCCCTCATACACGTACACATACACACAATCGTATTAATACACACGTATACAGTATGTAACACTCAATTGGTAACACGAAATATTTTTGTCCGAGGGAGATATGGAATAAAGAGTTAGGTAAAATTCAAATGGTAATATCAAATTGTTTGATATTTTTTAAATTTCTAATCCTTTCAGTGTGCGCAGGAGCAACACAACTAACATTTTTTTATAGCAAGATGTATTTTTATTACCAAATTCGGATAGGCTAAATTTTTTAAACATTTTTTTTTTTACTAAACTATTTTCCTATTTCAAAAATTGGTCGATTAACAGCGAGTGAAAGTTGAAAATAAAATAAATGTTTGGTCAATTTTCAAAAATATAAAATTGCCTGTATTTTGTCAATGTAAAATGATTTATAATTTGTTTATATTTTTGTTTAAAATTTCACTCATTGTTAATCTACCAATTTTTTAAATAGAAAATAGTTTATTTGTAAAAAATGCTTAATAAATTTGGTTTATCCGAATTTGGTGTTAAAATACCCGTTACCCTTTAGAAAAATGCAAGTTGTGTTACGTCTGCGAACACCGAAAAGGTTAGAAATTTTAAAATCATAAAAAAAAAATTGTATTTCAGTATTTCCTATCATCTCCTGATTACGCATTTCAATCTGAAGCAACTAGCCAGAAATATTTCGCGTTACCATTTGAGTAAAACACACTGTATATATATCTATATTATACCCACGGCTCTTAAGTTCCTGAATACTGACCGTCAATAGTGTGAGTTGTGGGGTAGCATAATTGTGGGGGGAGGACATTGCCCCCGGGTGCATAAACCCTTAGCTGTAATAATTTTCATACGGTGTTGTTACACTAAGCAGCTATATATTTATATGTATATATTGAATTGTGCACGCAAACGTTTGTATTTTAGTGATGGAGGTCAGAGACAGCACGTAAAACTTATTTGAATAAGTTCTTTATTTTAGTCTTTCGTTGAAACTTGTATATTTACTAGTAGAATATGCGTTAAATCTGACTATTTATCACTTATTTATATCTATGGAGTAGTCTGCAATATAATCTGTAATCGGCATGTTATGTATAGGAATACGTGTGTGTATGGATATGATATGAAAATTTAATTACACTCGATGGTCAACGTCTCATATGCATTATGATTTGATGTACTTAAAACTTAACTCATATTTGTATATTTACATACATATTATATTAGCTGAATCACTCGGCTTTACCTAAGATCTTAAGCGTCGGTCCCTATGCCTTATTTATAGACATGGTAGTTCAAGGCTCTATAGGAAATTGGACGTGTTTAAATTATTATTATTATTGATATCACAATTATTGTCTTTTTTTGTATTGACGTTATTGTCATTCTCTTGCCTATAAGTATTCCTCAATAAACATTAAGCGCATCTTTTTATCATAATATTATGGTTTTATTTTCTCTTTTTAGGAAATTTGCAACAAATTTTTCCTATGAATAATTATAATATATTATCCCGAAGAATAAAATAACAAAAACGATATTAATATTGAAATTGAACAAACAAAAGAAACCCGGTATATATGACACAACCTAATTAAAACCCATAGAGTAAGATAGTATAAATATATAACTCTATGCTAAAACCTTATTCACAGTTCTTTATGATTTAAAAAATAAATTGCTTGAACATTGGATAAATAGTTTCAGAATTATACCGTAACCAGGGTTCCCATTTTGAAATTTAGATATAAAATATATTTAATTTATAACGGTTATACACTAAATGTGAATACACATTATGTGATACCATTAATTGTTGATGATACAATTATGGGCTTATAAAATGGTCATGTGCTTGTGTACATTCTATAGGAGTTTATATTTATGGTAGCATGTGCACTCTATGGATGTATTTTTAACTCAGAACATCATGTTTATCAAAATTGTAAAGAAAAATAATGCAGTAATGATTTAATCCTCTTCGTCATTTTGTGACAAATAATTATTATGAAAAATTGATTAATTCGAGTGTTGTCGAGAACAATAATATAAAATAACGAAAAAAGTCAAGCTATCTGTGGCAATCAAACTTTACATATTAAATTCTTAATTATATATATGTGTATATATTATAATGAAAGACGTTAATTGGTAAATCACGTATTTTAATAAAATTATTTAATTATATAAGTAAATGTTACATAAAAGAGTATTTTAAATTTAAACTTACTATTCTCATAAGTCAATAATGTCATTAACTAACATTATCAGTAAATTATGATAAATCTCATATTTTTCACAATAATGAACTAAATAATAATTTTAATATGTTAACACACATGAATCAATAATAATCATTGATCGAAAGGGATCCCTGCTGAAATCAATCTTGTCCTTGCTGTACACTTTATATAATTCAATAGTTTATCCTAGTTGACACAATTTTTTTAGAACCGCACAAATTTTAAAGCCATTTGTCAGTCTTTTGATTTCTTATCAGCCATCCATGAAGATAAAATTTCTTATATGCCCCTTTCGTCTGTTCAATTGATCCTTGGGTTTTGCTGTGTCTTGCATAACAATTAATCTGTAATATTACTATGAGTCGGGATTAACAAATTATCAACGATAATAAAATAGATTTTTTTCAGCTATTTACGTTTGTTATAATATTTTTGATTAACGAAACTATGTCACACACGAGAATCATTGAGCATTGATATACAAAGTTCACATCGCCCCGTGACATGCTGACTTTACAGATCCGTAATTGAAAATAAAGTAAGATAATTAAATATCTAAATTTACATTTTTCTTGGAAAATGAAAAACTGCATTTACCTTAATGTGAATTGACCCACTTTTATATTGGTCAAATCGCACTAAATACCTTATTTTTTGACTTAACTAGTAATAGACGTCAATAACCTGCGAATGTCTACAATTATAACATTAACATATTTTCAGGGTAATTACGTCATTAACCGGTAAATCACCACGGTAACGTCTTTCACCGTAACATACATATACGAGTAAACAGTGTCATAACCAGGATTTATTTTCGAGGTTAGGGAATTATAAATTTGAAAAACATTCAATTTCGAAGTGTTTGATGGGGAGAATGGAGTAAGGTTAAGTTAACTACATATTTCGAGAGGATCACATACACCCCAATCGCCACTAAATGCACCATTGTACATACATACCACTCACAAAAACAGGTTTCAGATATTTTTGGTACCTCGGTAACACAATTGATTAAGAACAATTATTTTGTTAGCACAAATCAAATTTCGTCAGGTTGTATTTTTTAGCGAAAAACACGTGCGGTAACCAGTGTTATTAAAAAAATAAAAAAAAGTTTCTATCGTAGTTATGATCTATTTAAATAATTATATAGATTGTAGATTCGATATAAATCATCCATTTTTATCCTATTATTCAGACGTAATTAAATATAGACAGGCAATACGAGTATCTAATAATTAGAGCCCGGATTTCAATGCAAAGTGCATAATTTTTTAGTTGATCATACACAATGCTCTTTAAGAACGTAATTCGTTTCATGTAACGAGGGTTTCAAAACTAAAAATTTTAATTTGCATTTTTTTTTTTTCATATTTTGACGTTTTTCATTTTTAGAGAATTTTTAGTATTATTGGGTCATTTTGTTGGTTTTTAATGCATATTTGTTCGACATACTAAACAAATTTAGTCTATTCAAAATAAAATCAAAAGACAAATTATTTTCTTGATATTTAAGTAGGTTTATTGGGTTTTTCCATACACATAGTCAATCTTTATTTTTCTATTCAGTTTTTATCTTATTTTAATTTTATTTATTTACCGTATGGCAAATCTTATTTTAATTTTATTTATTTATCGTATGGCATATCTTATTTTAATTTATTATAGACTATGAAACGTCACCAGTATTCGGTCAAATAACAAATAATCAGTCAGTTCATATTACATTGCAGACGTTGCTCGGATTACATGTTGTGTGATTTAAATGTATTAAATAGTGTGTTAATGCCCAAAATAAAAAAAATTAAGTAATTTATAAGGTCATTTTTGCGGTAAAATGCATTTTTCAAGGACATTTTCGGCTATTTTTTTTTTAGAGCATATTTGTATGGTTTTAAATGTATTTAAATCCAGGCCCGACAAATAATGTATAATGAAATCTAACAATAACAAAGCATGCTTGTTAACTAGTATAATATATTTATATTATTTTTAATAAACATTGTTTATATAAAGCTGATAATGAGGTCCTTTGTTACGGGTTGGCTCTGGAATTTATGTCTAAAAGCAGTTCCATTATATTCTTTATAACTAAGCCTATACACAATAATAAGTATATTTCCTCGATATTTTAAATTTATGAATTTAGTTATTTTGCCCGTACGTTTATTGAGCAATCTGGACAAAATTATTTTAGAATCTCAACCGTCGTAGCATAAGATGCAAATTTGAATATATTTATTATACTAAATTAAGTATGTACAAGTAGCATGTATATCTTGGACAAACAAATGTGAGTAAAGGGTGTTTGAAACCAATCAGGACCTTCAAAAGTTCTCGCCGGCCCTGCAGTACATTAAATACATATATGAGATCGTATTATCGTAATATTTTATTCATACTTTGGTGATAATTGAATCACTAATAGAAATTAATATTTAAATTATTTCAAATTTTTTTTATCATAATTTTAATATTATTTAAATAATGATTATAATTCAAAATAATTTAGAAACATTAATTTTTTTCGAGTTAAAATAATCTATATTTTATTATAGGTCTATAAAATTCATTACTTATATCGACTGAACATAAATTAATAATTACTGAAAAAAAATGTAATTATCTTGCATTAATTGTTATATATTTTCAAGTAACAATATAAAAATTTAAAAATTATACTATTTTTTATGTATTATCAGTATAATTATATTTCAAAAGAATCAAGTTGCTACATTTTAGAGGCTTATTTTTCCAAACAATTTCAAGTGTTAAAATTGTTATCAGTGGCGTAACTGGGAAATAATCTAGGGAGGGGCATTATAATATATTTATTATTACCAAAACCCTGACACCCCTCCCCCTCACCAGTTAAAAAATATTTTAATTGTATGTATTTTATACAGTATATCTAATTGTTTGATTTTACATAAGTCTTTTAACTCATTTTATGGTTTAGATAAACATAAATTGTAGGTAGCAGGTATTAGGTATCAATATTGTTAAATAATACCCATAATAGTTCATTAATAAAAGGTGCTATTTATACTGTTAGATTATCTGGGGGGGGGGGACAAAATTATACCTTTATCTCTCAAAAAATTGTCAGGGAAGTCACTTGCCTCCCTTGCCCCCCTAAATTACGCCACTAATTGTTATCATATACTGTCAACCTCATAATTTAATTGAGACATATTCTATGCGTCATGAGAGTCGGCTTGGTTATAAACCAAAATTATAAATTTTAAGTATATTACCTGTGTCTATTTATGGATGGAAGTATTAATTCTGTAGGTCCATCGGTAGCGATAGTAATTGTATGAGGATGGTTTTTGACAGTAAATACTTTGCATTTGTGATCAGCGTGCAATCCGTTAGCTAACATGTCGTCAAACAGTGAGGGATTTTTGTAGACATTAAACGCGGAAAAATAAGTATAACCGGAAGGACGAAATAGCTACGGTGTCAGTAAGAACATTGAACTCGCCGCCGGAAAAGGTAAAACGGAAGGGGATTGAGGGTTTGTCAGTGAATTATTAATATGTTGACTAATGACGACATTCGACAGACCGAGTAAGACACTAGGACAGCGACCTGGTTAACCATACTTGAATATTTATATTTTCATTAATGCGATCGATAACTATAAACGATGAACTGCATCATGGTACATTAATCTATAAAGGAATAGGTATATTATATTGTGTAGGTCAGAATTTCAAGAAATCCATTGGGTGAAACCCTGTACTAAGGTACCAGGGTACTTGAAGATTTATCCAAATAATAATAAAACTGTAAAATAAGTATATTTTAGAATTATTAAACGTCATTGTGTTAATGGATAATAATATCATAATTGTGTGCAAGAATGAAGGTGATGCATTTTATGCTGCTGCTTACCTTAAGTAAAAACATGTTTTATTTTTTTTTTTTTGATAAATTACTATTATATTTTTATATTCTCTATATACTGTTGTCTCATGAGTATAAAAGTTAATCATTGTTTGTCTAATTTCATTTATTTTGTCATTATTCATGTACTTGCTTCGGAAATACATATACTAAAATTTAAATAAAATTATTTAGCCCCTGTGCAAGAAAAAAAATTCATTATTCAATGTAAAGGATTGTTTTAACAATGATGAAGAGATATAAAAATGAACAACCGATTTTATGTTGTATATTAAATTGTCTAATATTTTTAAACTTACAATTTTGAAAAAGTTCATACATCTTATAAATACATTTAGTAACTGTTTAATGTTACCATGTATATATTAATCCATATTTATAAATAACCTACAGGAATGCTTGATTTATGGTTACACTACATAACTTCAAGCATCATAATTATGAACTAAATCATCAGGTAACTAATTATTACTAGTTACTAATTTATCTTGTTAACCAAGCATTAGAATTCCTAACAACCTAATATGGATAATATTTATTTGAATTATTTTATAATTTGTTACCATAATTTGGTGTAAGTATTAAAGATTAAATCGTATAGGTACAGTTCAGTTACATTAGTTATTATTTTACTTACTCATCAAGAGTTTTTTTTTATTTATTTATTCCAACAGATAGTTATTTAGTTTTATTTTTAGTTATAACTATATAAATGGGCTGTGTAAAAATTGTTAAATGAACAATACAACATTTAAATAAAAAAACCAAGCATAATATTAGGAAAAATTTGTTTTACTAAAATAAATTACAAGTGACTTTTACAAAATGACAATTTTAGGTTGTTGAATAAATTAACAAATAAATTATTTTATAAAAATCATACAAAGGAATCAGTAAATACTGATTAAGGCTGTAACCTGGAAAGTTAGCATTAAAATTATACAAGTGCAAGATAAAAAATTTTAAGAAACAAAATAAAATGTTTCATCAGCCTAAATATGTAGAAATTAAACCAGTTGATTATTTTCAATATTTTGATTCTACAAAAATGGCAAGATTAAATATTATTTATTTTCTAATTTCTTAAACAAAATTAATGTATTATTAAAATATTTATTCTGAACAAATAAAAAAAAAAAAAACTTAAGAATACTAGTTTTTCTTTTAAATATTTTAAGTATGGTTTCGTTGTGAGCATAATAAAGTTCAAAAGCTAGCACAGCCATTAACAATTAAAATAAATGTAAATAATTTACTATTGTCTTTTAATTCCATATACAATTAACAAAAGAAAAAAAAAATGAATTGCCAACTAATCTATTACAGTTCATATGTTGCAACAGTTATGAAGAACCAAATTCACTCATCCATTTCTCATATTTAGTTAAATCATCCGATGAAACACTTTTATTACATTTTGCTATTGCTTCATTAAAATCTTGGAAGGATACAGGTAAATCCACTTCTTCTTTAGCTAATTGCCGAATTTGATCAGGTTTTAATCCAGCAATCTTACGTCGCATAGACATCATAGATGCATCTCTAAATGAAGAAATAAAATAAAATTGGTACGGTATAAATAAAATAAGCTTAGCGCTTATAATTACCTGCAAACATTAGTAATATCAGCACCTGAGTAACCTTTGAGTTTAGAAGCTATTTCCATTAAATTAACATCAGGTTCGACTTTAACATCCCTTAAATTTATTCTCAGAAGTGCTTCTCGACCAGCACCTATAAAAACAAAGTTAAATAAAGTTAAGAAAAATTATTAAATTAATGTAGATACATATTTAATTAAATATAACATTATTTTTTTAAAACAATATTTATAATTTTTATTATTAATAAAATAAAATATTACAGTTAGTTTACTAATATATTTAAATTGTACATATTATTACTTAAAAAAGCAACATTTAATTTATTTAATTAAAATATTAAGGTTAAACAAAATTATGTTTTGTATATAAATATACACTTTTCAAATATTGAATCCTTTGAACACTTCTAAGAAAATTTTATTTTATTTTTAAGTAATTTTTATTTTATATTTAATATCAAATAATAAATAGTCAAAAATAAAATAGAAATACATTTCTCATTTAACTCAGAATCTCTTAAAACAAATTTTTCATTAAGATTCTCAAATAATTATATTATATTATTCCTATTTAAAATACACATATTTGGAAGTTTTAAATGAGTATAACAAAATAGAAATAGATTTCTCATTTAACTCAGAATCTCTTAAAACAAATTTTTCATTAAGATTCTCAAATAATTATATTATATTATTCCTATTTAAAATACACATATTTGGAAGTTTTAAATGAGTATAACAAAATACTAACTGTTAGGTAGTGGTATATATATACGTTTCTCTAGCCTACGTCTGAGTGCCTCATCTATATCCCAAGGGAAATTGGTAGCTGCTAATACCATTACAATACGACTGGCACCTGATTCTTCTTCTGTATTAGTATCACTTAAGCCATCCATTTGGACTAAAAGTTCAGATTTTACTCTTCTGGATGCTTCATGTTCAGACTCTGAACCTCTCCGAGAACAAAGTGAATCTATTTCATCAATGAATATTGTTGATGGTGCATGAAACCTTGCCTATACCAAAGAAAATTTGTTATTAAAAATTCTTAAGAAATACATAGATACAAAAATAATTAATATTTTTATAAGAGCATTTAATTATTTTTAAAATTAATCATCTTATAGCAAATATATTTATATATACCATATTATCTTTAATATGCCAATTATTAGATAAAATTGGTAATGAACAATTTGATATGAGTATTTGGATTTAAGGTTTACTAACTATATAAAGTAAAGGAAAATCAATATTGATTAGATTTACAATATGGATATAAATCATATGGGACATCATTTTTGGTTAAAATTCTTGTGCATATCTCATACAATTATTATTACTTTTGCTACTTAATTGAACTAAAATACACACTTACTTTTATTATTCTTTTATTATATGCACTATTATAACAGCACTATTAATTATTACTTAATATATTTTTTCAATACTGTAAATGAAACTTACCATTTCAAATAGGAGCCTGACAAGTTTTTCAGATTCACCTCTATACTTAGAAGTTAATGTTGATGAAGATACATTAAAAAATGTAGTTCTGCACTCAGTTGCCACTGCTTTTGCAAGCATTGTTTTCCCTGTTCCAGGAGGGCCAACCATTAATACTCCTTTCCAAGGTCGTCGAATTCCCTATAAAAATACATTATTTTAAATTTCAAATATTCGCATCAAATATTAATATTTTACCTTAAAAAAATCAGGCATCCACATAGGAAGTACTACTGCTTCTTCTAACAGACGTTTGGCTTCATCTAATTCAGCTATATCACTCCATCTTATATTTGGGTTTTTTTGTACAATATCTCTCTCTAGAAATTACATTTTTTATTGGTACGATAAAAATATAATTTATATGTTTATAATTACCTAACATATCAACGAGGTCTTGGTCATATGAGGAACAATCAAATCGCTTTTCATCTGGTTTCAAAACTTCTTTTTCATCCTTATCTTTTTCATTTTTATCACTCTAATAAATATAATTATATGATTTAAATATAAATTAAATTAAAAATGCGTTGTTTTAATATATTAAACTATATTAATTACATTAAATGATTATACAAAACATTCAAATATTTACCGTTCCATTTGTATGATGACCATTAGTATCTTTTTTTTGACCTTTTTTAATTTCATCATTTTTCTTAGCTAACTGAGATCTAGAGGCACTGTTTCGGTTATTGTTTGGTCCAACTTTTTGGTTTCTATTAACAACACGTGAAGAAGCTTTTTGTGGTCTGACCTGTGGTCCAGGTTTATGTTCAACTGGTGATGGAGGAGGCCAAACATCTGGATCATTATTATTTGCAGGAGGCCACTCAAGAGAACCACTACCATTGACTTGTTGACGAGTTGTTCCAAACCATGACACCCCATCAACAGGTGATATATCTTCATTTCTATTATTCCTACTTACTATAAAAATAAAATAATTATATAAGTAAATATAAAATGATAAATAAATATTGCCACTACATTCTGAATACATAATGAATTAATGTGATTAGTATATTATAAAAGTATTTCTGTTATAAAAAAGTAAAATTACTTTGAACCAAATTGTAATTAAATATTTTAAAGTAATTAACTTCAGGAAATAAAATGTATAGTTGAAAAACATGTTTTTCTTTGAATTATTTGAAATATGATAAGATACTTACATGATGGATTAGATGCACTCAATGGTCTTTCATTTCTTTCAAATTTACTACTTCTATTTTGTTTCAATTTATTTAATGTGTTTGAATATAATTTTAATTGTTCATATTCATCATTAATCTGTCGTTGAATCTAGTAAGAATTGTTCATATTTAAGTAAAAAACATTTAATATTAAAACATATTTTATTTACAGTTCGCCAAGATTCTCGACGTGTTTGATTATCCACAGTAGACAAGAACCTTCCCAATTGTAATTTAGCTCCTTCATAATAAACTACTGACGAATCGTAATTGCCAGTAAGTGCCATCTCACGAGCCATGTTAATACTTTCACGTATTTCATAAATCGATACTGCCATAACGGTCATCACAACTGTAACCAGTCAACCAGATTATTGTTATTATTAATTCAGAAAATGTTACATCTGCATGTAAATGACAATAACTTACCTTCAATTTAATAAATTTGAGCTTAGGAAGAAATGGCTTAATTGAGAATAATCCATGTAAAATGAAGTTCATTTTCGTACATCATTCTCAATCAAAATCATCGCAAAAAATAAAAACATGTTTCTGAAAAACCAAAATATAAATTAAAAAAAATATTTTGTTAAAATGATATAGAAAAAGTTATTTGTTTATTTATGTTTAACGAATTTACCAATAAAGCTTATAAATGAATAGCTTAACATTAAACATAATTAGCGTGTCTACTGATAACAATAGATTTACAAAGACTTAGTTAGAGTAAATTTACAACGTAGTCTTTCGAAATTTGAATCTGTCAATCAAATAATCACTATTTAAACGACCACTATGACTTGTGACAACTTTTTTAATATTTTGAAGGTATAACATTATCAAACTATATTATATTTGATCGAGGATCATTCTCTTGCTTTAAAATCCAATGAAGTTGTAAAGTATTGTTATCACATTGACGATTATGTTTGAATGACGTCCTTAGTAATAAGTTAAAAGAGCGGGAAAAATAAATAGTTTGAAATTTCATATCAACTTGTTACATAAACACGCACAATCTTACAAGAAAAAATTAAAAATTGAACTAAAAGAATGGAAAACTTAATATCATTTATATTTTCTGTATTCACAGTTATGTCTATAATTTTTCCTGCATAAATTACAAATATATATTTTATTATGATTTGAATGATAAAATACTTAGAATATTTGTACTGGAAAAAAATCAATATTTTCGTCCCATATTCTATAACATTAAATATTAAATTAAGTAAATTGAAAGAAATGGTCACAATAGATTTGTTCGTTTTTGAAGTTCCAATTATATAATTAGAAAAAAATAGTATACTTTATCGTATTACACATTCAAATATACTAAATTTAAATAATTACATTACTTGATTTAACTTAAATAAAACTACGAATAAACTATCGTTTTTTTTTTCACATAAATATAATAATCCCAATAGTAAAAAATTATTTAATTAAGTTGATTAAGTTGATACACGTGAAATGTGGGGAAAAACACAATACCTCAGCCTGTTTAAAACCCACCGACCAACTACCAAAATGTGCACTATATGAAGGACAACACCCAACAAGTTATTGAGGTTAGGTATATATCATAAAAAGTTGGTATAAAAAAAAAGGTGTATAAAAATCTACAACAAAGACACCAGAATAATAAAAAAAAATTAACCAAGATTTCCAATCTGATATTAAATTATTAAATAACAATAATACCATACCTATTAAAGAGGTCTATTTTACCACCCTAAATGATAATATCAATACTAATAATCAGCCTCACACTCAATCATACGCAGACGCCTCTCGTCAATTTAATAATACAAAAATCCATGAACAAACCCCGAATTATTTTTCTAAACAGCTCACCTAATACCTCAATGATTTTAAACTAATTATTAATCCACTTATTTCACTCCTCACAACGGTTATCAACAAACTCTTAATAAAAAATAATGAATAACTCTACCCAATCTCATCTCTCATTAAACATTTTACTCTGGAACGCAAACGGTGCCATTCAACACAAACATGAACTTCATAACTTATTATACGAAAAAAAATTAACATATAGCTATAGCTATGATAACTGAAACTCATTTTACACCAAATACTAATTTTAAATTATATAGATTTACCACTCACGTAACAAATCACCCTAATAATACGGCCCATGTCGGTACCGCAATTTTCGTCTCTTCAAGAATACACCACTGTTTATTACCACCGTATCAGGAACACGCAATTCAAGCAACAAACATTCAAATTAACGTCGATAGCATCCCAATTATTCTACTTTCAGTATACTGTCCCCCAAACCATAATAAAAGTAAAAACAAATTCAACTCACTTTTTAACTTTTTAGGTAATACATTTATAGTAGGAGGTGACTTCAACGCTAAACATAACACTTGGGGATGCAGGGCCGAAAATCAAATATGTAAAACACTTTTTCAAACGATAACTGATAACCACTTTTCAGTTATTTCCCCTCCTGGTCCAACCTACTGGTCCACACATTTAAATAGACATCCAGACACATTAGACTATTTTGTTACCAAACTACCAAATCACTTAACCACTTTAGTAAATAATATATGCGACCTCTCAAGTGACCATTCACCTGTTATATTAACACTAAGAGGAAACCCTACTCATAATATTAAACCTTCACTAACAGACGGACCAATAAATTGGACTAAATTTAAAAATCACTTAGACAATAGTATAAATTTAAATATAACCCTGAAAACTTGCAATGGAATTGAATGTGCAGCTACACTTATGGTAAAAACCAATAATCAGCAAATATTAGTTCTTACCTAAATAAAAATCAAACAACCTATACAAATGATAGATTGCCTCAAAACATCCAAAAATTAATAGCAATAAAGTGTAGAATTAGAGCACGCTGGAAACAATACAGATATCCCAGTCTTAAACAACAACTTAATCAAACTACAAATGTACTTAAAAATATAATAAAACAATTCAAGTCAGAGAAATATTAATCATACCTAAACAATATAAATCCTCAAAATGGCTCGATATGGAGAGCAACAAAAAATTTAAAAAAAACTAGAAAAAATACCTCACCACTTCGACTTACTGACGGTACATATAGTATATATACTAGGTATACCTAGTCATCAATTTGGTTTTAGGACCAAGCATTCCACAATCCACCAGCTCTTTCGTACTGTCGACTTAATCTACTCTAGCCTGAAATTTAAACATTACTGCGCAACAGTTCTGCTCGAGGTAGTTTTGGCCTTTGATAGGATCTGGCATGGTGGCCTCCTTTATAAAATTAAAAAGTTTCTTCCAGCCCCATATTACCTTTTTATTAAATCCTTTCTCGAAAACCGAACCTTTTCCATTCGAGTGAACATCTTTACTCCGAAAATTTCCAAATATTAGCTGGCGTTTCACAAGGCAGTGACATTGCCCCTTTCCTTTACACAATTATTGCTCATGATACTCCTAAATTCTTTTACACATCTCTGGTTACCTATGCTGACGGCATAATAATCGTGGCCTCAAATAAAGATCCTCAAATCGTCACGGATATGTTACAAACCCATCTTCACATGATACAACTCTGGTACCAACGATGGAAGATAAAATTAAATGAATCTAAATAATCTTTTATCATTCTCACTAAGACCAAAAGACTTCCCCCCCCCCCAGTCAAACTAATAATAATATTATCCCATCAACCTCAGCAGTAAAATATCTAAGTCTGACGCTCGATAGACGCCTTACCTGGTCTCAACATTTAAAAAATAAAAGAAAAACAGTAAACTCCAGACTACTTTTACTCCTCTCTCTCTTGAGATATAAAATAATCACCAGCAACAAACTTTTAATCTATAAAACCATCATTTGACCTGTGTAGTCTTATAGTATCCAATTATGGGGCTCCACCAAATCTTCCAACTTACGAACCATCCAAGCTTTCCAATCAGTATGCCTCCGTTAAATCATCTCCGCCCCCTGGTACATCGAAAATACTAACCTACATAACAATCTTAAAATTCTAACTCTGTCTCAATCAACAAAATCTTGCTCAATTCATTTTAAACTAACTCAACATACAAACCCGCTAATCAATCGTCTTTCCTTCCTCGATAATCTTATCAACCTCCTAAGTATATTAAATCGGACCGGGTAAAGAGATTTAAAGTAAAATAATTAAGAATAATTAAAATAATAATTTATAAAAATAATAATATTACATAAATAATAATTTAGATAATAATTTATTTATTTATTTAGAATAATTAAGAACAAATAATTTAGAATAAACTGTCAGATGATCAGTAATCACTAGAGTTAGATTGAAATCAAAATTATATTCTTATAAGGCATCGTTATCAACACTAATGCTATTGTTTACACATTTAATGGCGTATATATGCTTATATGTACTCGTATATTATATAGTATATCTGTTTTTGACATATTTTCCCACTGTTTCCAACTCCTAAAGTAAAACAATAATTTAATAAAACACCAACATACAACTATAGTAGTTGGCACTAGACAAGATACTAACCTGGGGACCTCATATAGCTACTAAATTACAACAAGTCTACCTGCACCTTTCAATATTATTTCCTATTCTAAACAAAAATGCAGTTATACATAAAAAATATTCAATATTAATTACTAATTACTAATTACTAATATTAATTACTAATTACTTACGCTTGCTTTATCTAGGGTAACTGTTCAGCGACACATTTAAAAAAAATTTAAATTTTCTAAAACAAAATATTAAGAATAATAACGAACACGAAAATCTACGAAAAAATCTACAAAGACCTCCGAATTATTATAGATACTTCTACTTAATACAATACAGCTAAATTAAGAAAAAAAAAAGAATACAGGCAATAATAAAAACATATATATTACTATATACTATATATATATATATGTATGTATATACTACAGCCAATATATAGACTCTTGAATACATTATAATATTCACTACGTAAAATATATTGAATTTCGAAATTATTTAAATATAGTATTATTTCAAAAAAAATGTATACTATAATTTATATGCAAATATACTAGGGTAGGTCAGAATGAATAAATATTAAATGAATAACATTTCAAGTTATGAATAAGCCGTGTTAATTAATTACGCAGCGATTCACCCTCGTATAATATCCAAAAATATATTAACAATGCATTATGAGTGTTTTGACTTTTAAGCGTGATGGTACAGCTATCGACGTAAAAAGTAAAACAGATGTTCATAAAATATTATATAAAAAGGCACCTGTTATGTTTCTCAAGTTATTGATTACCCTCGAAGGAAGTTTAAATATTTTTCGAACAAGTTAGAATCATTTATACGTAAATTCTAGAAGAATATTTTACCAGAAATCGTTAATTCTTCATCATTTTTCATAGTAACTAAAATGTCACTATGATAAAAGCAATTCTTTATTTCTTGGTTTACTCGTATTTATATCAATTTTTTTTTTTTTTTTATTAATCGGGGATTTTTAATAAAATAAAATAAATTGGTGGAGTATAATAAAACGAAAAGGTATTAATATAATATTATGAGTTGATATTATACTTTTATTATGTAATAATAATAAAATTAATCATTTATACACAGTAAAACAATAATTTTTATGGATTACTGATTAGAATAACAATAGTACATAATAGTTTTTATCACCGGACATACGCATTTTCGAAACGTATAGGACTTCAACATCAAAGAATGTAATTCATTTTTATTTCGAATACGTACAACAATCACATGAAAGTTGAAATCTATACAATAAAGATCGACAAGACAACATTCTTGCATTGTTTTCGCATTTTTTTCTCAAAAAACTTCACGCCATAAACAAACTGGTTCAGACCTATCTTAGAAACATTATGCGACTTTCTATTCTTTCACGTGATCACGGCAACAGTATTAAATGTACAAACAGACACATACACACATATAAATATTATTAAATTATTATGGTTGTTGAAATTATTGTTATTGATGGCTGGAACTAAATTATAATGGTTTGCAACGAAGCATTTGGTTATTTGATCAAATCAATAATACTAATAAAAATATTATGAACATCAGTTATTATATCTATTACTTAAGTTAACAATAGAAATTCTTTATTTTACTATTAATTAAAAACGTTGAAATAAACCGTTTAATTTACAAATATTTAACTCTTTAAAGATTATTAAATAACAATAACAATTATTATACATCAAAATGTATAAGAATATCTGAAGTTTTAGGTAAGTTTCACTAGAAACTTTTATTATATATTACTACGAATCACATACTTAAAAAAATATTAATATTAATTTATTATTATTATTTCACATTAAACTAATCTAAACATTCCCTTCTTAAACAAGTACTTATTACATTTCCATCGTTTATACCTTACCTAAATGATGTTTTTTTGACATATATATGTTCAACTATATAACACTCTCTCTCTCTCTCCCTCTCTCTCTCTTTCTCTCTCTCATACACACACGCACACACATAAGTATATATATATATATATGTATACAACAAGTTACCATAAATAAACATAAAAAATTACTAAATATATGAATACACCTCCACAAGCCGGCAAGTAATATAAGAGCGTTGCGTTGCTCATTGAATAATGTTCATAAATTATAAGGCATTTAAAATATAAAAATTGGACTTAACAATATATAAATAAACAGAGTAAGCGCATGGCATATCTTCCGTTGTTTACTTATCCCATAGCGTTGTGTTTGACATATTATTACGTTTCTAAACTACGAATATATACATAAGTAACACAATATAATACTGTATACGCAAGAAAAATGGTATAAAAAATGAAGGAAAAAAACTTTAGTAGTCTAAAAAGTACAGTGTTTTGTCTAAGAAACGGAAGAATTTTTAAACAAAAATAAATAGCCTTGTTTTTTGGGTTCATTTTGAGTAGGTAAAAGTAAAACAATAGGCAATCGTTTTTTAGTGACATTTTAAATGATATTGTGACCTATCCTATTTTTTGTTTTCCTATTGCAAGAACAATTCGAAACAAG
Source organism: Sipha flava (assembly GCF_003268045.1). NCBI lineage: Eukaryota > Metazoa > Arthropoda > Insecta > Hemiptera > Aphididae > Sipha > Sipha flava. The sequence continues at coordinate 438,087 of NW_020271856.1, read as the reverse complement.
TGTTTGGTTTAATAGAATATTGGTGAAATTATGTCACGTATGTAGTTGAAACACGTGCAAAAAAAAAAAAAAAAAATTACAATAAATACCTATTTAATTTGCTATTTGCTATTAGGTGAAATATATGACTTTAGTGGTTATAATTTTTTCATCGATTACACACATGTAATACTGGTGGTAATTATGAAATAAAGATAAAAATGCATAATATACATATGTATAGAAATCCCTCTAGAGTCTAGAGGAAAATAACGCACACTCACACACATATTATAATCTACTATATAGAGTTTATACACGAAGGATTTGTAAGAATTGCATATAAGAAAAGAAACATTCCATTTGACGGTCACGTGAATGGGCAAATAAAAATACTCTATTGTTTTATAATGAATTAGGTTAATTGTTAAACTTATATAATAGGCAAATGAAAAATTACCATAAATTTGAATTTAAATATGCTAAATTTCAATAATAGTATACATATATTTTACAATCACACAGGCGTTATAGATACAAAGTACATTCGGTAACGATGATTCTACATTAAATAAATTACGATAAAATACTGATTAAAAGAGTAAATTTGAATTTTGATAAAAATAAAAATTGAGCATTTACAAACTATGTTTAACGGTTGTGTGATCTGCTCTATTTGCGTTAAAATAAGAGTGTTAAAGTTTAACAAAATTATCACCACAAAATAAATAAATACAACTAATACCTCGACTGCCTACAACCGCATATACTCCATATGTAATTACTTAAAATTGATGTATTAAAATAAGTGGCTAGAACTTTTTAAATCAATAAAACAGTATTTGAGGATGAAAAAATAAGTTCGAATGGCACAAAAAAAATGTTAGAAGGAAGAAGGTATATTTGTATACGTAGTATGAGTTTATAGTATGAATTTATAAAGCGAATTTATCGAATATAAAAAGTAATTTGATTAAATAAATTTTGATATAAAAAATATTATTTCTTTTATCGTGATCATAATCCTCGCTTATGACATAAATATTGTATAGTATAAAATAAAAACGTAAAAAATATATTAAAAAAAAGTGTCTAAATACTGTGCAATTAATTTAATCACATTTTATAAGAATGTATTTATACAAATATATTTAAAATATAAATTTATAAGGTTTAAAATCATTAATTTCTATAATATAATGTAACAATATAAATAATGTAAAAACATTTATCTAATCGGGTACATGGAAAAAACTTCTACGTGGTGTACCCGAGGCAACAGTGGATCAAACAATCCATTGGCTAATTTTTCCACATCCAGGCTCATACTCATTTTATATACATATATTTTTTTGTTTTATTGTTTTATATATCTATATATACTCTTAATTGTAAACAAGTCATAAAAATTAGTCTAGTCTTAGGCTCATTTCACACTTATACGGTTCGATTCGGTTCGGCGCGTATTCGATTCGTTTTCGGTAGCCGCCGGAAAAGTGTGAAACGGTAATACGGTGTTGTGTTCGGTACCTAATAGATAAACTGATAGAACCGAAAGCTCCCTCGACACGAATCGGTTTCGTTAGGTTTCCATTCGGGTCCAGAGTTCACAAAAGCAATTAGTCGTTTACACACACGGTTTAATTTCGGTTCGGTCACGTTTACGGCAAGGGAAATATTATTTCATTTTCATTTTCTTATTTTAAATTTTTTAATTTACATTTGACAACGTGTGATTCACTTGACATTGATATTGATCGGCTGATTTCATCAGTCCAATCACGTGTAGTGCTGTAGAACAAAACAAGTAACTTCTATAGAGAAATAACATTGCAGCAATCTGTCTTTTCTCCATAGTGAGCATTGTGATCAAAGTGACTGCATATTCGATGATTCGGTCGTGAAGTCAAACCTTATACTAACCGAGTGTGTGTGAAGAGTTTTCATTCGTTTTTAGACGCTACCGAAAACGAATCGAATACGCACCGAACCGAATCGAACCGTATAAGTGTGAAACGAGCCTTACTCGTAGTCACCAGTATGAAACCTGATACGAAGAAAAAAAATTAATCTAATTTCTAGTTCAATGCAGGTATATACTTTTAACATTAACTCACAATATTCAATATCCAATGGATAATTTAAACACATACTATATAATATATATAATACTAGAATAATACAATAGACATTATTATTTTAGAACGATTGAGTAGGTGTATTTCGTTTAAAAGCAATTTTGGAGTTTAAATAATTTAAATTTATTTGTCCTTGGGTTTCGTTTTTTGAATAAAATATTCGTATTTTCAATTTTATTAACAATTTAAATTTAAAAAATATTCAAATTCATACATCATTTTCATCAATTATTTAAGATATTGACTCACACATATTTATAACATAATACCTATAAAAATATAAAATATTTCAATAATATCTCATAAAAAAATGTGGTGTTTGAAATTGTAACCAAATAAATCTAAATGTATTTTGATTTTGATTTATCGAATGTTTACTACATTGAAGGTTATATAAAATTATAGCAACTACATTACTATGTTGAACTTTATTCATCTCGCAAATTATTATTTTATTGTAACTCCTAAGTCGATTTGTTTTCATCTATTAACTATATGCGACTACCAAAGTAATTTAAATAAGAAACAATACATAATCGTAGGTTTGGTAGAGTATATCAACTATTTTCTAATGTATATGCATAGTAACTATACATACTTACTTAATAATCGTATTAAGTGGCTTAAAGCTACTAAACGGTGTGCGGACGAGAATTAGATAAACGTGTTGAATATCCAAATTTATTTGCATATTAGAGTACAGCGTGGTTTTAAATGCCTAATATATTTTTCCAAAGACACGTATGCAGCAGTAATATATGCGTAAAGTAATCTATTAACAAACATAATATTGTTCAGAAAATAAAAATATACATTTCGTAATTATACACTCGATCAAAACGAGTTGTGTTCGATAATGTATTTAGAGAGAATTAATATTATTATGTCTACCTCTACACCAACTAACAGAAGAGGTTAAAAATTGAACGTAGTACAGTGATTTTACCGTTTAGGTAATGATATAAAGTATATTAGTAACATACATGTCGGATTTTTATGATTTTACATTTTTCGTATAAAAATCCTATAATAGACATTAGAAAATATTTGAGAATATACATACAATTTTAAAATATTTATAAATATTCTTTCGAAGAAAATCATTATATCATTATATTTATACATCTCCTTGTAGGAACATCATAATTATGTTAATTAATCAAAAAATAAAATATAAACTTAGAAAATAATTTTTGTACTTTTCTGGGTTATTCGAATAAAAAAATTATAACTAAGCATATAAGGCATTAAGTTATTATAGGAATTTAGAACTAAACAAAATAAATGATTATGTTTTCATTTTTCAGTTTACCGGGTTCGTCACTTATTCAGTGAACCTTAATATAATATTATACTAATATTTTAATATAATGTAATAAAATAATTTAATATTTCAAATCAAATTTTTTAATTAATATAATTTTTTTGAAGAATTTTATTAATATTTTGTAATATTAAGGACATAGAACATCGTATAACAACATTTTTAGAAGAATATTAACCATTGCCTCTGTTAAACGAAGTAGGAACATCATATTTTAACGATATTAAATGTATTGTATCTAACCTTCATTTTACAACTGAACATTACGTCGACGTAATTTAACATCCATGTTTATTTCGGATAAAAATCCCTATGGGGATAGGGCGTAACCCAATGATTAGTTATTGATAATAATTGTCATGCATTAGCTTATCTATTTTGATGGTATAATTCAAAAAAACTTAAATCTGACTAACACAGTAATATTCATTGAGTTTTAATTATGTAAAACATAAATAAAGTAGTTTTTATACAAAAATTTAGCTGTGTGTTATTATTTAAATGTTTGCACGGGGTACTACGTATATTACTTCCATTCGGGGGTATTATACCGGCACCCGTCCGATGTTTTCGCAACCGTTACATATATAATACACAGCAAGTATACGAGTCCACGAGTTATCGTACTTATATCCTGCAAACGAAATTGGGAACACATAAATAATTCGTACCGGTAATATTATGTGACGTATACATTTACGTAAACGTATAAAAACATCGATGGATAACCAACAGGTATACGTTCCATTGTAGTATATTTGTGATATTATCAACCCTTTGTCGATGACCATGACATCGCCCCCTCGTAACAAAGTAGATGTAGATCTATTTATCTTCCCCTCCCCTTAAATGTCAATAAACTATACATTACTTAATGGATTATTTTTTGTTGAGCGTGCGGAATATCTTAATCGTTGTGTACCACATATGGATGATTGCCATTAGGCATATTTAAGGAGGTGGGCACTCAGACCGGAAGTAAACGATGTTGGTGTACCCCTACACACCGCGGCAAGACGCGATGAATCGAAAAAAAGAAAAGAAATTCGCATTTTAAAACCCGCCCGCACAGACTTGGTACCGCACCCGTTTTTGTGTCGTACATTATTTGGGTGGCGCTTTTTTACCTCGTGTTTCGATGAAAATCGAAAAATTAAAAAAAAAAAAAGAAAGTTCAACTCACGCATATGCTAGCACTAATGCTTCTAAATCTCTGTAGCACCACTAGCCAATTCTCCCCCCCCCTACACCCAATGAAAATCTAATGAAACCTGCGAAAAATATGAAATCCGTTGGTACATAGGACGGGTACGACGGTCACCGGGTGATTGTCATTTACATTGCTATAATCATGATTTGTACATGGTTTGAAAATCGTGAGCGACACGCCGAGAGTCAGTTCACGACCCACGGTTCGAAAAGCACTTGAGAACGTCGTGAATTACGTGAACTACGGATCACACGGTTTTCATCACGACATTTTTAATTTCACGTATACACGGGTTATAAGAGCTCGTAAACGATACGACAGCACATACGGATCGGAATCCGTAGAACGAAGAAAAATTACCTGACGGCCGAGGACGACGATAAAATGTTACCAAGAGATGACGATGACAGTGGCGGCGTAGGAGTGACACTCCCGAGCTGGCGCGTAGACGAGTAGGCCGAACAAAACAAACACGAACGGAACCGGTCGGACGGTACGGTCGTCGCAAAGAACTAAACGTGCGTTCGGCGCGCGTGTTTTCCGCACGACCGACGTGTTACGGGACGAGATCGACGAGCGTCCGACGTCCACGGTACGCGACGAGCTATTGGAGAGAGACGCCGCCGATGTAGTCGGCCACCACGCGGTTGATGCTGCGCGTGAACCCGCGGTGGTGGCCGCGGCGGCGGCTACTCTCCCACGACGGTACGGTGACGACGACGACGAGTATCTCGTGAGTGCGTGCGCACTGTAAACAACATTAGAACGCTGTTAAATTACCGTTGCACCGCGTAATCGTAGCACGGTGTATACATTAATGTATCTTGTTGAATTGCGTAATGAACTGTATCGCGGTGTGCAGTCATCGTACGTGCACGTTACGCAATGTATTGTACGCGCACGTGAGGTCACTGTTGCGGTGCCGATTCGATTTCGGTCGAGTTGTGCACAACAATCGGTCAGGGTGTCGTTTTTTTCGTCGTCAATATTTTGCGCCTCGAAAATTAGCTTTCGTAGTAAAACGGAGTTTTGAAGTTTACTAACCGAGTTTCGATCACCGAATACGCCGGTACTGCACGTTCGGAAACGACTTCGTATCGTTCGAAAGGCGAATGGATTTCAGTGTACGGTTCGATGCATATTGCGTACCTACTCTTAACTTCAACAATGCGACGTACTACCGATGGCGGATTCAGCACCTACTCACGGTCGGGACGTTTCGAAGGAGAATTTACTACAACTAAGCACGTGTAGGGGTGTCTTGACGGGGGGCGTAGACCACTCCCCTCCCTCAAAAAAAAAATTATCTGGCCGTACGACAACTATCTACATTTATTTTTAAAATATATTATTTAGTTCTTATGAATATATTTTATTTTTAATATTATTTTTTTTCAACTTACCCCCAATGTCCTCACTTGATCCACCCATGCTTACAGTGGTTATAGTGCTTATAGTTAATACGTACAAGAGTATTTATTTGATGAAAACTTGAGCGTTTGTTGTATTCAATGTGCAATGTTCGTTTTTAATCCAGTTTGGCTAATTTTTTTCCAAGGGCATTCATTTTCGGCCTAACAGAGTTGAAAAGACGGTACAGCAAATTTTTATAAAAAACAACCTTCATTATCTTTTCTGTGTCGACTTGAAAATTTAACGCTGCAACCTTGATGCATATATACAAGTTTGGATTAAGGGCAGGCAAGGGCCACGTATAAAATGAGCCCATAATCTTTTCGACTTAAAATTATGTTGAATGGTAATTTGTACTTTTTATAGTACGTACATGAATATTTTTATTTTTATTTGTTTCTCGTTTCAACTAACGTGCGTTGGAGTCCGACACCCGCCTACCATGGGCATAGTAATTGTAGGCACATGGCCAGATTCGCGTATATGGGAAATGAGAATATTTATTGTTATCGCTGTATTTAAAATAAAACCTTAGAAGCATTTGCTACATAAAAAGTAAGAAAAAGTTTTATATGAAATACTTAATTTTATTCATAGGTAATATGTATTATACGTTTCAAAACGATTTCCTCTCTCGTACCGTACGCTGCGCCGCCACGTGTACGTACGCGTACACTTGTGCAACATGTGCAACGCGCGATGCACGCGCGTACGTGGCGTACAGGACGACGGTTGCACGTGCGGTTTCGCGTCGTAACGCGCCATAATAGGACGTCGCGTCCGCCGCTACCAGTACCGGGGCCGAAACAATGCCACAAGGCTATGCGGGACGACCTGCATCACGGTACATATATGTAGATATTGTTTGCGTATGCCTCTAACGTCGCCGGACCTCAATGACACGCACCGGCCACCCGCTAACTAACCGTCGTCGAGCGTACGATGTGTGATTACGATGTTCCGTAGTCATTCAAACCGTTGCTGCGGTCGGACGATGAGCAGGAGAGACGGGATGAGTGGACGGAAGAAGATATTACGGGGAACGAGAAGAGAAAATTTAAAAAAAAAAAACCTATGTAAAACACGTGTGCGTTACAGGATCGTAGACGATTACCGTTAGGACGATGTGCGCACATGTACTCGGTAGGATTATGTAATCTATGCGCACAGGGTCGTATTACCTACATAAAACAATTTGTGTACATACTCACTACGGTTGGGTTTATGCGTACGCGTTGTCGGGGTTCTAATAGTATTCCGCGGTTCTGACGAAGGCACGACGATCGCTGATGTCACCGAAATCGGAACCGGTGGCGATTGCGTGCGCACGGTTCCGCGCACCGATCGGCGAGCGAAGCACAAGGCGGCGTTCGCGGAATGCGTAGTTGCACTGGGACGGCAAGTGTACTTCGGATCGCGTGTGTTCGACGGCACTGCGGCACATGATGAGTGCACGATATTAACATTATGTGCGCGCGACGGAGATGGATATAAAATAACAATAGCACCGGTGGGCACCGATTTTCGCGGTCAATAATATTATCATAATACCGTAGAACGCGCGCAGCCAAATTCGGGCGATCTATTGTCAACACGAAACTATTGTATAATTTACATTATTTTTTTCTTCGAATGAATATTTACAATCGGTTCGTAACAGTTTGCACAAGAAGTAAATTTGACGACTAAACTAGTAATAAAAATAATAAACAGACGAAGACGTGACAGCGAAGGTGGTTAATTTGGAAATTAATAAAATTAAAGGTTAAAAAAATATCATTCCACCAAATTTTTAATTGGTAAAATGGCGCTTGAGTTTACCGGGGACCGCCGGTGAGTCATTGATTATCATATAGTCAAATCAACTATGAAACCTATTGCAGTCGAAGTCATGAATGCGGTGTGCGTCGGACAGTTATCATTAACTTTTGAATATCATTTATTATCTAATTTTTTTACTAAAGATACGTAAAATGCGCTTGATTTTGGTTTTGCTACAGGAAAACGTTCGATCAAGTATAAAGTAACAAAATAAGAAAAATGGAAAAACGCATGATTAGTTAGTGCACAATTGTACACATAATGGTGTGTGACAGATCATAATATAATATGTAGACAATAAAATAAGGACGTTTCGATATGGCCATTTGAATATAAAAATTTAGAGATATTGGGACGCCGAAAAAGTTAAAAATAGTTTTATACCGTTAATATTGTCGTATAATTAAAATATATGATAGTAAAATATTGAAATGGAACTATCTAAATATTAACTATTGCTATAAAGTGTATAGACAGGTGATAATAATTGTGATTAACGATAAATGGTACAATGTTATTTTTATTTTTTCGACGTTTAAATTCCTCAATAACGTCCAAACAGCTACGCCTGAACTTCTATACCTAAATGTCTTAGATCGTATTTTTGTAGATCCAGTTTTCATCATTGTCTCGCCTTTGACTGACGGGGTAGGACGTTCAAATTTAATTTTTATTGTATATAATTTGATTTTTTTTTTTCTTTAGGAAATAATATTTCCGTTTTGCAATGTGTATTGTATACTATCGGTACATCGTAGCGTATGCGAGTAGTCTAATCATATGTACTACAATAAAATAATTTTGTTATTCTGACATTAATTTTTAATCATTTTCTCCCAGATTGGACAAATCGAAATCTGAAATCGAGCTCGAACGCGTTTATTCTAATAACTTTTTAAAATCTCTACTCTTCCACTTCATTGATAATGTAGGCGACAGATTTATTAATCAACAAGCGTGTACGTGGACGATCGCCAAAACACCCGGTACCCGGTGTCTACTCCGTTTAAAGTCTAGACCAGGGGTCGGCAAGTTATTTACATTAGATTCCTAAAGTTTAAAATAATAAATCAATGAGGTCCAGTGAAAAAAATCTTTTCTAAAATCCTTATATTCTAAAAATAGCAGTATAGAAGTAAAAATAATTATTTGATTATTACAACTGATTTATATTAAAAATTACAATATCAGAAGTATGAAAATAAAAGTTGACAGGGTCCAGAGAATTGCTTACGGCCAGTTGCCGACCCCTAGTCCAGACGAACATAACATATAACACACGTCGTTACAATTATCGTTTCGTACGTTTCTATTGAATTCGTATACACACAAATGTGTGCATGTTAAAATAATAATAATAATAATAATAATAATAATAATATTAGTACATGTGACGATTATTATTTTTATGCTGCGCGCGTGACGATTTCTTATAAATCTTACACCGAACGCGTTTTCCGACAACTAACACGTTTCGTAAAATCTCCGAACGTCAAAATCACTTCACGTACACATACGGGTATTACACATCATATTTTCTTTCGCGTGTGATGTGACCAGTGTGTTGGTGTTGTAGTCTTTAGTTAGTCTTTAGTAGTCTTTAACAACCACTTTCGTGGTGCTTCAGGCTATACATACGTGTATGTTATATACATAGATAATATGGTATAAAATACTCGGTTGTAACAACCAGTCGAGTTTTGTCAAGTCGATCGAAGTAGGTGTCTGCGCTAGTGCGAGTCCAGATTTTCTCCTCGATTATCCAGTACGTCGTCGACGATTACGATAATACGATTTTAATGCTTTTAACAAGTTGTACGTATAGTGTCTATCTTGATATTCGACTCAATAGACTCGAAATAATTATTAATAAAGTTTGATGATCACAAAAAAATAAAAGCGAAATAAATAATTGGCAAAAGAGAAAGGCGGTTTTTACAATCGCTAGATTCGCATGTTATAAAAAAAATCGATGTTTATAACTTAAATAAGACAATTATTCAACATTCGACGAAAACCTACCACACCCAATAGTTATTATGTTAACATGAGGATAAAATATTTTGGAAAAAAAGATCGTACTACACAATATATAAAGTACGATTTGTAAAAGAATGCACTCAAAAACATTATAATAACATAAACACTCAAAAATTATTCTTTAATATGGATTCGATACTATTTGTGTTTAATCGTTGATATATGCATTGTAAAATTATAAATATTTTGATCAATCGGTGTATTATAATTTCATAAACTACGAGTAAATGAAAATGCGGTTCATTTAATTTCATTATTAGGTCTGAGAGAAATTTCTGTATTTCTATATGAGAGATTTTTTTTACAGAGTAAATAAAAGCTCTCGTATATTATTTACTAACATAACCTTGGAAAACTAGTAAACATGTTCATTAAACCTACTTCTCTTATATTTTAAAAAAATAAAGTTAAAATTCTCGAGAACCTTATGTTAACTTTCGACACTTTCTTCTTTTCGTATGTCAAAAATTAAAAATATAATAGTCTTATGACCAAATTTAATAGTATGTAATTAGGTATGTAATTACCTACAGCTATTTTTTTTAATTTCTTTTTTGATTTTTGTAGGATTCTTCGATTTAGACGAAATACTTGAATTTATTTTTAACATTATTTGCTTAACAAAAGTCGTGCACATTTTACATAAAAATCAATTGATTTACATCACAAAACAAATAAGATATAACGACCAAATAACTCCAAACTTCTATCTGAGCTCGAAACTGTGAATAATTGTGCAATTATCTAAATCATTACGACACAAACTGCCGAATATAAGTAGGTAGTGAGCAGTCAGAATCTCTAACGATTTATTATAATACTTTTGTATTAAATATTTACATATAGTTTTATTTTGTTATCTGTAAACAACAACGGAACTATTATATCAACCCACCATTTATAAGCAGTGGCGCATTTTATATATACGCACCTCGGGGCAAAATAATTTTTCCGTCCTTCCCCTTTATCAAAAAAAAAAAATATATATATATATATATTTATATAAATATCACCTAGGTGACTAGGTATAGTATAATTTTTTCAATTTTTTATTAGATGCTCAACAATATTTTTTAAAATACTAAACAATATCGAAAAAGGTGTGAAAATTAAAAAAATCATGAATACATCAATAATAAAAGTTAGAATATTTTGCCGCTCCCAAAAATTTGCAGCCCGGGGCATTTGCCCTTTCGCCCTTCCTTAAATGCGCCATTGTTTGTAAGCCATTATAATTTACAATTGGACTTAATGTATTAGACGAAAATCGCAAAATCGTAATTTAACCCCTACCGAGTGTTGAATTTGTCATCAACGCACATTATTATAAATAAGTTAATCTCATTCTTGCGAATTTCAAAGTACTGTATAAAATTGGTTTAAATTCGTAGATTTATCATTGAGAAACATTGATTGTAATACTGTTGTAAAATAGTGTTTCATTAACAAAACAAAACGAATAAATATATTAAAAATGAGTAGGTAATGACTCTAATGACTAATTGGTCTACTAATTTTTTCTTTTTGTTATTAAAAATACATCGAATCGTTTTACTTTTTATATACATATGTATGTGTGTGTAAGATAAATGACTCATTTAGTTTTAGGAATTACATTTTGAAATCGCGCCTACGTTTTTTATTCCTTGAAATACCAACTAATATGTACTAAATAATAAAATTATACGTAGATTTCGTCCATTTAATAAGTATAAAAACAACAATTAGAGAGTGGGCAGCAAAAAAAAAGTGTGTAATTCGTAAAAAAAAATAAAAGTAATACTCTGTACAATGTCATCAACATTATTTTTTATTAATATTATGTATGCATTTGTATTAACACATGAAACAGTTAACTAATTCGTTTTGAATATTTATTTTAAAAATATTAATTTGTGTTTATAACCATGGAATAAAAATAAAGTTCTGTGAAATAATTTTAAAAGTGAGTTTATTATATTAAAGGCACTTTTTTATGTACACAATTTTTTTTTTTAATACCTATTACCATGAAAAAAACTTCTATGAATTATTTAGTTTATTTAAATAGTATAAGTAATTTAGAAATTAATATTTGTTTATGTATTTTTGTATACATATTTTTAGAGTAGTTTTTCCCTACGCGTTCTTTTATACTACTTCTTGTCTATTCTTAGGAAAAAAAACTATTGATTTACGTGGCATTTATAGGACTTTGTTTGTTAACTATTTAGTATGGTAACACATAAACATATATAACTTCAAATAATAGAACACGATTTTATGGCACGCCATATAAAAACCTTGGTTTTTATATGATAATATTTCAAGGATTATGATTCCCGAGATTGTTTTAGGCCGACGTTTATGGTGACGAAAAAACGCAAGGATCTTTAAAAAAATGGTTGTTAATAAAATACTTAGTAAATATTAATGTAATTTACATGCTTGACTATATATTAAATAATATTTATTCGGTTAGTGTATAATGTATAAAATTAATATAAATATTATTTTACAGCTATAAAATGAAACTACTCTCCGTACTAAATAATTATTGTTAAACAGTATAATATTGTCTTCATTCTTATTTGATTCGTGTATAAATGGTTAAACAAGTACCTAGGTTCTAAGTAATGCAAATTAAATATATTTGACAAAAAAAACACTTCCTACACATTTTAACATCTGTATTATTAAACAAACGATTCAAGTGCAACATGATTGTTCAGCGTGTACAGGCTAAGTAGGTGTTTTCATATTATGTTAATATTAATTATAAATTTGCGTCAAAACAAATTATTCATTATTTAATAAAAATGATTTTATAGAATAATATTTTTAATAATTTTAATTGATAGGTTATATTTATTAAATTAATTAAAAAATTAACTTAGTACCATCTGTATACTTATGAACATAATGTGATTGTTAGTCAATAGAACATATGTTACATGAATGTATTCATTAAATGTAAATTACATTTTACTTACAACTCGATAATGTATTTGCTGAAAAATAACACTACTGCAAAAAAAATTCATTCTTAGCTGTATTTAAAATTTAGAATGTACTAAAAATATAATTCAGCAATTGAAAGCAAACAAAACACAAATAAATTTGTATACTCAAATATTTAAATAAAATATGAAATATTATAAATTGATTGTGTATTAATTAATAATTTATTGAATATAAAAAAGTATTTAAATTAGAACATATTTAAATTTAGACAACACTCAGACACCAGTGATTTCAGAAGTGCGCTACTAATTCGCCTACTTTTATGATTTTAATCTCAATTTGAGTAGGCAAATATATATATGATGTAGGATCGTAAAGTTGATTAATTAGTTGTCACAAAAAAAAAATAAATAAAAATAATTAATAAAACAATATCGCTTGAATGCCTCACAATAGTTTAATGGATTTAGAATATGCCGTAGATTAGGGGTCTCCAAACTACGGCACGCAAACAAGTTTTAACCGGCCCGTAGCCCGCATAAAACGCATAGGTAAATATAGATATATAAATATCAGTAAATATAAGACATATTAGTAAAAGCATTTAGGCAAGCACTTATTTTATTTGAAACACAAATTTCGAAAAATTGTTTTACTCATTTTTTTTACTTACAATAAATATAATAAATAATGTAAATTACAATTTCCAATCGAATTCGCTTAAAAAAATAATTTCTGAACTTAAAATTAAATTTAAACAACGTTTTTCTGACCTTGACGTAAAATCTGAAGACATAAATATTTTTTAAAATCCGTTTGGTTGTATTTTATATTAATATACATACAGTGACACCTCCCTAAACGGACACCTTTAAATAGCAGACACCTCCGAATAGCGGAGTTTTTATGGGAACGGGGATATTTTCATTACTTTCATATAGGAAAATCCCTAAATACTGGACACTCTAAATAACGGACAAAAAAAAATGTTTGGCCCATTAAAAACATTTGATTTTTTTTATGGCCCTTGAATAAAAAAGTTTGGAGACCCCTGCCGTAGATCGTCAATAAAACGTATCGATTTCATTTGAAGGATATATATTGCCTTGACATTTTATAATGATAACTAATTTACAAAATCAATTCATGGCATAAACAAAAATTTATATTTTATTTTATTAATTTATATATAATTCTATAATGCTAATACTTATAAATATTTAATATCATTAAATTAATAATATTTTAATGTAATAGCAAATTAATGTAACAAAATTAATATACCATATTATAGTTTCTATCATAATGATTGCGCACCATAATAACTCGGAAAAGCACTAAAAGTAGTGACAAAATATGGTAATTTTAAACTAGGTAGGTAACTTAAAACATAAAAATATCAAATATCAACTAAACCGAATTTAATCGTAATACAATACTGTATATTTATATTTGGATTTCAGTTGAAATAATATGAAAGTTGGGAAACAAATAAATAAAAGGAAACTTTATAACAAATTGTTTTGTTTCGTTTCGTTTTTCCGGGTTGGATGTCGTATAGATTTATAGTGTACAATTTGCAATGTCCTCATTGATAAAATATTCTACTTGATATATTAATGGCATTTTTGAATGGGTTTTAAAGGTTCAACCTTCTTATTAATATTGTTTTATATTTTTAGATATACTATTAAATAATGTATTACTGAAACATAACACAGCGTAATGTATTACATTTTCAAATATTATTATTAAAATTTCCTTGAAACGTTTTCTTCTTACGGGTTTGTGTCAAACAATAAAAATAAAATATATTTAGTATATTTTAACTAGTATATATTTACTTTATATTATATAGTATAGTGTCTATAACCAATGTACGGAAAAGAAAAATTAATGTATAAATGAGAATAACTAAAGGCAAAAAATCAGTATAACTTTTATACTAACTTATTATGTTCAACTTTATACGAGATCCATATTGTCGGACTTGATAAAATATAAATAACATATGGGATCCGCTTACATGATACAGCTGATGTTTAAAATTTAGAAATATTTTTTTTGTTATAAATAATAATACAGCAATGATTTTTTACCATATTATTTTGCAATACGAAATATTGAAATCAAATATTTTATTCGATTAAATATTTTTCTTTAACTGCAATTTTAGCTCGAAGAACAATATAAATATTTACTGGAGTCGTATATATTGATGGAAAGAAATCTATCGATTTAACTACAAGATTTTGGATTGAAAATTTATTAATTCGATTTAATGTCGATTTTAGTGTATTCTTATTCTCAACGACTACTCGATCAATATAGAACAAGTGCAGTGGCGTATTTCCTATTTTACTAATATTATATATTGTTAATAGATACAGAAGAAAAATTTCGCTACATTAGATATTGTTTATTATTTAATTTTCCAAAAAATATTCAACCACATTCACTTAAAGTATACAACGTATTTATAATGAGTTTTGCGGTATAATAACTAATTTAATTTCTTTTTTTCTAGGTACACGAAGAAATCAAGCCAAAAAATGCAAGAACCATTCACTTTGAAACAACTTTGAGGTAAGCCGTAAACAAATTATACGAACCAAAAAAAAAAATCACATGTGTTTAATTAGAGTCAACCGTTAAGTTATGAATAGGTAATGAAGTATTAAATTTACTTCCACGACGCGACAGTTTAAAACAATGTGTCATGAGCAATAATTCAACCGTAAGATCGTTTGCACGTTAAGACGATTTAAAAAAAGAAAATTATTTTCTATTTATACATGTATGTTTTTTAATCATATATATATATATATTTGCATATGCCTCACCTCTCCCTTTGATTGTAAAACATGAGCTAACGAAATTTTAAATTTTGAAAGAACGATTTTTGTAATTGCAATTTAATTATGATTTGCGAACATTTACAATTCGACTGGTTTGATCAGATTTTAGAACGGAAAAAATATAAATCAAACGCACTGTGCTATAAATCAAAACGTTATTAAATAATAAAATCGAAAATTTCCAAGAAGTGAAACCAAGAATGATAAAATAAATAATTTCAAATAACAAATTTGGCGAGGGAAAGCGCTTTATGGGAAAACGTACTAAACGAATGTATAATATACTTGGCTTTACTCGCGCGATAAACCGCGTGTGTATACATTGATCTCGCAAAAAGATTCCGAAAACTATCACGAAAACAATGAATGCGCTATTACTATTATTAATTTTTAATATAAAATGAATATTATTATTGGAGCCTGAAAGTTTATATACATACAAAAGAGTAAAACTACCGAAAATACACACACATCCAACCACTTAAATAAGCATTAAAATAAATTGTGCTTGAATCGTTTGTTTTTCTTATAGAAGTAAAAAAACATCTTACATAATTACAATTTTAATTTTAGAACAGTTATATTTTTATGAATATAATGATACAATATAATGATAATATTGTTTATAACATATTATTTTATTTGTTTAAGAATTAAAATAGAATTGTTAAAACACAGTTAGTTAACATATGTCATATGCTAACGCCCAGGACCGAGTAATTTGAAATGCCGGTAACCAAAAAATAAACATTTCCAGTCGGAAATATGCACGGATACTTGTATTATGTTCTGTAAAGTTGTATGGCTATACAAATTGCCATTACTTTACCTGCAACTTCATGTTCAATAAAAAAAATCTTTCAGATAACATTTTCTATATTATATTTCTCATTTTTTATTCGGTATATTAATTTTATAAAATAAATTGTCATTATATTTTTAGTACATTACGTCGTTTGGTTGAAAAACAGAATGGGAAATGAAAGGTTAAGTAGTTTATCTGATTAATATTCATCAACAAAGATACGAAATTAAGGAATTTTTTTCAACAGCAATTAGAAGGTATTATTGAAAAGTTTAGATTGATTTCTTGGCGGTTGGCATTGCTTCTCAATGATTAATAATGTATTTATGTAAACAATTATATACATTTTTATGTAATAAGTAATAAATAAAATGAGTTATGTTTTAAATAACCCCCCCCCCCTTCACAGCTTATATTGGCACTAAAAATATTTTGCGCCTAGTGAGCTATATCTCTGTGGGCGTTCTTGCCCCTCCCCCCTCTCTGAATAGCGAACACCTCTAAATAACGGACAAAATTATGGCGACCAAAAGTTCCGGTATTTAGAGGTTTTACTATATTTTAGCCCTCCCTCCTCCCAAAAAAATGCTTTATTTTGCATCAATTTATTTTCATTGTTTTTAATTTCATCCCTAAATTAGTAAAATCGACAATAACTTTACTATAATTATAGCTATAATATTTTTGGGTAAGTTTCATAATTAATCAGTTCCAACTTGAACTTGAAGTTTAATCTTAATGCATCTTTGAATATATATACGAGTATTTATTTTTTTAATGATTTTTATTTATCTTACAAAATAAAACTTTTTTTTTGGGAATTATATAATAATATAGAGCGGTCCAAACAAGGACCGACCCATCGGGAAGATTCCCGATTTCCCAATAGGCCAATCCGCCCCTGCTTGTATTTTTTCAACGGAAAACGATTCATTTAATTCAACGACTACACGCCGACTATAAATTATACTCAGGAAACAACTATAATTATAAAAAATATGATTAAAAACCACATGCATCGCAAAATTTTTAATTCGTACGTGTTAGGTGCGGGTGTCATATTCGAGGTTAATAATGAGATCAAATGATTTTTCAGTCCTCACATTAAAAACACGCAGATGCAGAATGTACTTCCGGGACCTATTTAGATGGTTGTTACGACAATCGCGTATTCCTCCGAGCAGAGACGTATTTAGGAATTTTACACCCCATACAAGAAAAAAAAATGCCCCCTTCTCCATATCAACTGCAAACATTTATCCACGCATGAAGTGGAGATAATCCATACTTAAAATTATTTTCATTACAGAGTTAATATCATGGATATTGTAAACGGGTTTTACAATATTACATCTTTGTATGTAATGTAAGGTTTAATATTATTTAATTTTATATGGATTATAACATTTTTAAATTTGATTAGTTTTGGCCTAATATATAATCACATATTCTCCCATTGTGCGTCGACTAAAATCATATCGTATCATATTAGTATCATTACATTTTTTTTATCACCTAAATGACCTAGGCACTGTATTATATCAAAATGCTCATTAGAATTTACCGCCCGAGGCTCTAGCCTTCTCTGCCACGCCTTAATACGTCTTTGCTCCCAGGGTCCATTTTCACGTTACTCAACAAGCATGGAGGGGACCCGATGGGCACAAAACACTGTCCACGAGCACGACTCGTCACACAGGGTGGAGGCAATCGCAATCGCGCAAATCACCACGTCCCTGCGCGTATATGAATGCGCGTAACGCGCTCGACTCCTGCGCGTAGGCAAGGCACGTGCCCAGGACGGAACACGCGGCTCGTCTGCCGATACGCACGCGACGTCGTCGGCCGCGTGATAAATGATGATCAACGCACATCGGCCGTGCTTCGATCCTGCTCCGTCCCCCTCGCCCTTCCGTTCCGCCGCGGTAGTTTTCGTGTCTATTTATAGAGCTATCACGTCGCCGGTTCCGCGTTGTGCGTACCGGTGCATACGATACGCACGCACGCACTTGTCGAGTGTTCGTGTGCGCATACGTACACGAGTATTGTGTGTGCATGCGGGCTTGTGCACTTACCGTACGTGCGTACGTACGTGTACTGCGCTGGAAACGCACACGCGCTCCGTACAAAACGCCGTTGCATCGCGACGTCGCCGCCGCCGCCACCGCCGCATGAAGAACCCGTGTGCACTACGTCGTCGCTGGCCGTGTGCGTACGCCGGCGGTCGGTCGGTACGCGCGTCGGGGAGTGTACCGTACGGACGCGTGTGAACCGGGTGTAAGACGTGCGCGGACGGTGCGAGCATAGGACACGGAACGTGTCAGCGGAACGGCACAGCGAACAGTCGGCGACGGGGAAAAATAGTTGAAGGGAAGAACGGTTTTTGCGGGAGAGAGAAATCCAGTCGAAGGCCGGTTGGCAGGTACGCACACCTAGAATATCAAAAGCTGCACTCGCGGGTACGACCGTGACGGTTTAGAGGAATTCGAGGAGTACAATTATTCGCGTTTTAATATCGTAATATCGATTTGTCGACCGTGGACGACCGTCTCTCCTCCCCCCCACGTGGGCCCACGCGGTCCGTCTGCTACCCCTGCGCGACGTCCGGTCGTTAGCAGTTCAGGTGAGTGCAATTCAACAATCGTTCTAACCGTACAGGCAAATAGAAAAAAAAACAATGCGTTTAATTTATTTGTGCTCGCATGGATTTTTTTTTCGCTGGCACTTACATTTACGCACATATACACGTAGGAAAGCGCAATGCAGTGTGTAGCCGCGGGCACGAATCGCGTCGTCGCGTTTTTAGTTTTCACCGAGTCGGAAAACGAGCTCAAGCGGACACAGTTTTCGTCGCTTTTGGTGTGTACATAAAAACGGCTACAGTGCGCAAAACGGGCGGTGGTGTGTATCACTGCGCTCGTCGTTGCAGTTTTTATTATCACCGCGTGTCCACACACGCGCACATATATGTTACCGAAAACTGTGCGAACGGGTAAGTAAATACAATGCTGTTTATTCTTCTAGCGTGGCATCCACGTCATTATACTGTCAAAGGACACGAAACCCTATTCCATTTATACCGTGCGTGTATACACACAGATGCTCGTGCCCGTAGTCATATTTCCCGTACACGAAATCGCGTCGCCGGCAAAAATAGTAATAATTGGCTTTCTTTGTACGTGCATTAAAAAAATTGGACGGAATCTATTAGTTTTCCAGTTATTATTACTGATTATACACCCGGCATTGATATAAAAAGAACACGCCGAGACCTTTGTGGAATTCGTATAACATCTAAAAAACGTCGGTGAACGTTGTAAAGGAATGTGTCCCGGGGAAAATGTATTAACAAAACCGAAAAGATTGATGGATGAACTATAGACTTTTGGTTCCGTGACGTGAGTACATTAACCTCGTCACCGTGCACTTGGTAACGGACTATACAGTTCAGTTGTGTAATATTAAAGTTTTATTTTAATTTTATATTCTTCTATTATATTTGGGTCGCGGGTATACACGCGTTGTAAATAACGATAAGCACGGAGTTATTAAGTTTTTAAATCTTCGGGTGACGAATATATTATAACCTTGCGTGAAAAAAAAATCTCACAAACACGTCACACACGGTTATGACGTATATACAAATTACGTCAGAAATGTGTATATTTTATTCCTTAATGTTAAGGAATAAAATAATATGCCACTCAATGACCTCGCGCGCGCAGGACACACACGTAAAATGTCTGCAGCACGACTGGCTGCGGTTATTGCGGGTCAATAGGTCAATCAATGGAATTTCCTTAAGTTTTACTAAATTATTACTCGCGCCTGTTTTCCTATATACATACACAAGTCGCGGCGCATTAATACGCGTTATCGTTTACAATAATAAAATTACGTTACGTTACGTTAGTCGATGAGCTACTATATTACTACCATAAGCAATAATACCATCACTTGCTCCATGTTTTCCAGCGCTTTTATAAATACATTTTGTTGTTCTACGCGCACATCTGGACTGCTTACGGTCGCGCTTAAAGTCTCACAACACTAACAATGGCGCCAATAGGATAACGATTTACAAAAACAAAGTAAAAATATATTTATAACGTTCGTCGGAAACTATGAAATAACCATGGGGGCGCACGTCTAGTCCTACACAGAAATAATAACATACCGGGTGCGCGTTCGTTTCCGGGAGTCGATAAAAAAACATTTTAAAAACTACAGCATTTTTTACGTATACTTGTTATCTCTTTTTCAGTGCACACCAGCGAGATGGACATGTTTTCCAAAACTAGCCAACTCCCGAAAAAACATCACCGGTGTATTTCGCTGGAAACGTAAGAGAAATTATTAAGTTCTAAGCCGTGACGGTTTGTTAATGGTAGTATCGTTCGCATTTGTGTTTCTAGCGGGCAGACGATGACGAAGAAATCGTATCCGAAAACGCCGTTGGACCTTCCTAGATTTTTTCCACGGCGGTATTCGACACCGGAACTGGCGATGAGGAAACACGCGCTGAAACACTTGCGCGACAACACCGACGAACAGCCGATATCGAACAAATCGTGTCAAACCGACATCCTGGGACTGGACAAGTACTTGCAGCGGTCACCGCCGGCGGACGCGACTTCACAGGGTTCGGCCGATCGGTCGGCGGCCGCGTTGAGAGCGTACCGGAAACCGTTGAAAAAGCCCAAAGTGCGGTCGGTGGGCGTGCACTGCGAGCGGCGGCGGTTAACGTTCGCTGCGTTCAAGGGCTGCCAGAAGTTTAAGCACGTGTACAAGCGCAAGATCTCGCTGCCGCATCCATCGTCGGCCACGTACACGTCGACGGACGACGGCCGCCAGGACAGCGGAATGCTACCGAAACTGCGGTTGGACCGAACGGATACAATGGAAAGGCCGGCAGCCGCTAAGGCGGGTCCGGCGGTGAAATTGCCGCGGATATCGACGAGGGACACGACCCGGCCGGAAACGGATCGGACGGACGACGGCTGCCGTGGTGGCAACGGCGGCGGACGAGGGACGAGACTGGCCGAGCTGAGCCGACCACGGTCCACAGGAAGCGGCGGAAGCAGTAGCGGTGACAGGAAGTTGGCTTACTTCCGGGTCAACTCGGCCCCGAAAATCGACTCCCGGTATTACACGCTGATCGCTGCACCGCCACCGCCACCACCACCGCCACCACCGCCACCACCGCCTCAACCGTTAACGATGCGCGAACAACAGTCGACCGCGGGGTCCAGCGACACGGCCGACACCGCGCTGGATATGTCGCACCTGGAGCACCAGCAATCTGACAACGAAACCACGATCACGGCGACCACGGCCACGGCCACGACTACAGTGGGAACAGGTTCGAGCACGAGAACCGTCTCCACGTCGACCACATTTTCCGAACCTGTTTTCCCGATCGTGTTCAGCTGCGAGAGCGTGCTCCGGCATCCGCTGGACGGCGGTTACTTGTCACACACCGAGAGCCACCGATTCAGCGTTCACTACGTGCCGTTGGAGGACGCGGCTAGGGCGGTGGCCACTACCGCCACGGACACGGACGACGGGTCGCGGTCGTCGTCGCTAGTGTTCACGTCGGCGGGCGCGTGCCAAAACGAACAGTGCCCGACCGGCGACTCGATATCCGTAGTCAGGGTGTGCGGCGATCCGGACTCGGCGACCACCGTGTCGCGGTATACGCCATCCACGTACGCGTCCACGGCGGACACGGCGGTCGAACGTCGGCTGGTCGTCGAACGCCTGCATTGCGATGGGACTGGTGCCGCGGACGAGGATGCGCCGTCCAATCGCGTCGAGGATGATGCGGTCGCGGTGCAAAATTCCGACGGAAAGTATCGGCAGCCGGTGGACGGCGAGCGGAACATCAGGCGAACGGGTGGTTATTACGTATTGGGAAAAGGAGACTCGGTGCACGGGCACGTAAACATGTTCGGAAAGGCCGTACCGCTGACGGGAACCAATAAAAATATTGATAGTTCCGGCGGTGACGGGGGAGAGGAGGTCGTTGCTACTACGTTCGAATCGCACGCACACGCGGACGACATGCCATTATTACGATCCGACGAGCAAAATTACGAGCGGTTGACACAGAACCAACAAATAATAGACTCCGGCCGTACCGTTTCACTTCAGTCGCCGACGATATTTGACGGCACGGACGAGCAGCGCGAAATCGATCTGAAACCATTGCGAGGAAACGACGAGCACGCGACCGAGTCTAGTGCGTCGTACGCGGAAGTCTTTGATTCAACGAAACAATCCACGGACAACGAATCTCCAAAACAGTCTACGGACGACGACGATTTGACGGACAACGACGAGTCGTCAAAACGATCGATTGACTCTGCGAACGAGCGATACGACGACCCGACGGCGAGGGCGATCGACTATCTCACCGTTCCGACGGACCGATCAATCGAGGGGAGCTCAATCATGGCGTCCCGCAGTTGTAACCCATACAGTGAGTCCGTAGGGAAACACGCGACCGAGAGGAGTGGCACTTGCGGCGAACATTCGTCCAATAAGTGGCAGTCGCACGGCGAACCTACGGACAAACGGAACTACGGAAACACGGCTAGCAAACGGAACATGCCGAAGCGACTACACGACGATGTGAGCCGAAAACGAGAGGATGAACGTGCGGCGAAAGCGACGGAACGAATGTCTCATTCGCTACCTACGGCATCGAACGCGGGCCATCGTCAGCAGCATCGCGGTAAATCTACCGAAAACGGCGGACGGTTGGCGGATTCAAATCAACCGCGTGCCAGTAAAACGGCGTCCGAACACACTGCTAGCAATCATCGCTGCGGGCCTCTGACGAACCACTCGGACAGTAAGCGCGTAGTCGGCGCCGGTCGGCAGGATGCCGATCCTTGTGTGCATGTTGTCGTTGCCAAACGGCATAGTCGCGCGGATGAGGAAGACGCGAACGCTTGCAGCCGGTGCACGCACAGAAGCCAATCACACAGAAACAACGAATCGAAACGTGTCGATCCGGAGGACCATCGCAGTCACCACGTCGGGCACTCGTCGTCGTACGACGGCGGTACCACTCAGTTGGTCAAACCGAAACGACAGTTGGAATCGGTGGACGAGTGCGCGGAATCGAAGGAGTCCAACTACGTCGGCGGGTATCTCTTCGGTGATTCGTTCTACAGAAAGCCGCCGCAAAAATTCGACTCTAGCACCGATCAGAGCCATGGCAGTATCGCGCGTTCCAAGTACAAGTACTACGACGACCCCAAGAAGGTTAACTTCTCGTCCGAACCCGACGACCATCACTACGGTTACTACGAACACTACGCGCCAAAGACACGGCACAGCCCCAGGGACGACGATTGCACTGTGTTCGCGGACAGTAAGGGGCACGTGGCCGAACACGCGTCTTACTACTCGCAGCTGGGCAAATCGTCGTACACTGATGCCGATGGTGGCGGTGGTGGTGGTGATGGCGGAGACGACAAGAACTCGGACAGCGACGAGAGCCTGACCGACAGCTTGGAGGACGGTAAGTGCGAGGGTGGAACGTCCGTATCGTATTTTCTGGCACTGAACGGCCAGAGATCGGCGGTCACGTTCACGCTAAAGATGCCCAACACACTGCAGAGCCGACTGAACCGACGTCAGAGCATGCTCAAGAAGCACCTGCACGTGTCTACGACGGTGAGAAAGACGTCGGTGCGCGTCCGCAAGCGCCACAAGGGCTGCCAGACACTGTGGACAGAGGAGAAAGGCGTGCAGGTTCAACGGGGTTCAACGGCCAACGCAACCCGGAAGTCAATCGCCGACGACCGCAAAGTGCTGGAGACATTACTTGCTGGATTGGAACACCACCACGTGTCGGAAAATCAAATACGTGTGGTCAATGGCCATAAAATGGTGTCCGAGGGCAACCAGACGGAAAAAGTGCCCGAACCGCCTACCGACCGGCATACGCAAACGCATGTGTCCCAAACAAATGTGGCCGCTGGACCCGGAACGCCAGAGAAACATAGCCGGGTCCAGTCACATGTGGTGAAGAAGTTTTCCTCGGACAACGCATTAATGGTGGGAGTGGTCAGACAAAACAAGTACAAGGGCAAGGAAGCATTGGACGGAACCAAAAATGATCAGCTGCTTACGTTGTCCAAGGGTTGGATCAATTTTTACACTCTCAGGGCAGACAGCGCGGATACCACTGACACACTAGGTAATTATCGGTTAGATTTAGGCCCATCGTGAAAATATAATCACTTACAACCCGATAACAAGCACGTCAAAATATTACCAATTAGACTTTTCGATCAATTGATATTCAAACATACAATGTGATCACGATTTCAGATACCGCTAAATACCTTAGCTAGATAACCTGGTATTAAAATTAATTTTTCGAAGGACTTAGGAGCTACTGAAATACACATTTTCTTTTAACTATCTTCGTGTATGCATGCACAATACAACTTACGTGTTTTATATGATAATCCTTATTTTTTTACATATTCAAATGAATTAATATTTTTTCAAAAAATGTTGGTATAAAAAGGGTTTTTTTTTAATATTCAAAATTGACTAAATGAGAGTAAGTCAACATTTGAAATGATGCATAGGCGTGCTCAAATGAGAAGTTTAAGGGTTGACTACAACCTCTTCCTCATTGGTTATTATAAATTTTTATTGATTTTTACATTCTTGGATCATTTTTTATATCAAACGACGATATAACGGATACCAACTAATTTTCTAAACATTTTTTTTTTTTTTGTTAGTTGTGTTACTATCACGCTTAAAGTTATACTTGAGTATATAGAACGGTATTATTTAATTTTAATTGTGATAACACTCCGAATCACTACTTTAATCCAGCTAGAATCCAGGGCAAGATCAAAATCTCAGTAGGTCAGTTTGCAAATACCAACTGGAAGCCCCTTAAAAAAAATGTGTTCAACATAATAATTATATATTTATTTAACCTATATAAATACATTAAAATGACTAAATAATTGAAATTTAAGTACCATAATTAATAAGTTAATTTAAATAAAAGTAAATAAAAAAAAAATATTGTATCGGACTATTTTAAATTTTAAATTTTGGATTTAGAGGCCCCTTCAGTTCTTCGATTTATAAATTTGAGGTCTGGTGCATTGTGCCCCTGTATCTCCGCTAAATCTAGTACAGACCGTAATATAGTTTATAAAATACTTTGATCTCATATTAAGCCATAAGTGCTTCAATTTAAAATTTTATAGTTAAAAATTAGTAATTATAATGTTCTAAAATAGTGAAATCAAAGTCTGTAAATATTAAAAATTATTTTCATACTTTTATATTACATTTTAATCATTATTTTCAATCAAAATTAAAATTATTTCTTTTTCATAAGTTGTTATTTTCATATGATTTTCATTTTTGTAAACTTTTACATTGACCTTGGCTTGAAAGAATTAGTTAACCTTGCTGAAGCCACAGTTCTGATTATACTGGGGATTTATTGATTCCGTCAAAACTTCTGGTTTAAAAAAAATACCAAAATAAATTTATTGATAATTTATCAATACAACTAAATAACAAAAATATTTCTATGTTTACGTATGTAAAACACGTTTCTACATATAACATTCTATTGTTATTATTATTATTATAATTATAATTTTACTATACAAGTTATAATTTTTTTGACATTTGAGTATATTTATATAAATTTATATTTAATAAAATTAGATACATTAATTTTTTACATTTTTGTATTTATTAACTTTACCCTATAAATATAATCATGTGAAAGTAGGAATCGCCGATAGTTGATTTTTATAAATAATAGCAGGCGGAATCAATAACCGACGAAGTCGATTTACGATTCTTACGAACAGTAGTCGGCAGAATGAGGTGAATTACGCTGGCATCCGCAGATTAAAATAACTACTCAAAACCAGAACCAAAATTTGTTATATAGTTTGTACAAATTTGTAAACACATTTTGAAAATTTGTATACATACCTCCTAAAGGGTGGGAAAACACTTTTTCATTCCCGATGCTAGTTTGATATAACTCATTTGCATAAAATAAACAATTTTTAATTATAAATGTATGATTAAGTACCTAATTGTTATTCATGTTTTATTATTGGGTCATCTTCAATATCTTAGAACATTATATTAACTGAAATGTTGACATTAGATACACACTAATTGCATTTGGTTTTTAGCATTGATATGAATTAATACGTTCAATGCTCCTTCTTTTTATACACTTAGTTGTAATATGATCAAGATTGTGAAGTGTGTAAATTGATAAAAAAAAAAAAGCAACGTAGTAACTTAGAAAAGAACATTATCCATATTGTTTGTATGTATTATCGTAAAATCTTTTATTAATGATTTGATGTAAGCAGTACTATAATTTATCAAACCGAAATGAAAAAATGTTTTCCCACCCTTTAGGGGGGTGTACACATTTTTAAAATGCGTTTACAAAAAACTTGTACAAATTATATAACAAATTTTGGTATCGGTTTTGAGTGCCTAAGATAAAAATTATAAATGCGAATACTGGAGTAACGTTACGCTAGCATCCGAAATGAAAGTCTTTTTCTACTTTTTAGGGGAGTGTACAAATTTTCAAAATGCGTTTACGAATTTGTACAAATTATACAATAAATTTTAGTACCGGTTTTGAGTAGTTATTTTAACCTACGGATTGCCAGCATCACTTACCAGGCAGAATCGATATTAAATCAGTTTTCTACTATTCGAAAATTACATAAAAACATAATATGTTTCAAAAACGGAGGTAAAGGTAACACATTGCTCCTGATTAGCTAAGTGACTTTCAAATTGAATTTACAATAATAGTTTTACTTTTAAAAGTGTCTTGGAAAAAGCCTCGTCAAATTGATTTTATTTTCATTCATTTTGTTATAATTTAGAAGCCAAATTTAACAAATATTTTTTTATATAAAAATTGTACATTATTTATTAATATTTTATAAGAGATATCTCATTTTTATATGAATTTCCATATAAATAATAAAAAACATTTCAACCCCTCCTCTACATATTCAAAATTTCTGAACACGCCTCGGAGGTATACATCATTGATTTTTTATGAAATTATTATCTAAATTACTAAATTATTAAATATAGTGTCAAATAATTTCAATACCGTCCGTGGTACCAGAAATCGTGATCGCACTGAATAAATTTACCAACCAGTGGCGTAGCGTGGGTATCGGCTGCCCGGGGCTGAAGACAATTTTGCTGCAATCTTAATTTGGTATTACAATTTACTGTATACTATACATTATATATATATATTAATTCTAGAAAATTTTTCGGCAAGAACAGTCATCATTAATCTGAATTATACAGATTAGATTTTAAATAAAACAGTTTATTTGTTTTACAATTATGTTTATTCATACAAAAATTCTTACTTCAACCATTGATATAACAGGTACAAAGGTATTATTTAATCATGCGGTCATCGAGGTGAACCTTAATTTTAAGTAGGTAATAGTATCTACTTATAGATACTTATACTTATTATACAACTAACCTAACTACCTTATAACGGTAAAATGCCACACTTTTTTTT
Source organism: Sipha flava (assembly GCF_003268045.1). Taxonomy (NCBI): domain Eukaryota; kingdom Metazoa; phylum Arthropoda; class Insecta; order Hemiptera; family Aphididae; genus Sipha; species Sipha flava. Next base: position 409,957 of record NW_020271856.1, on the reverse strand, counting down.
ACTCTTTATATTTTTGATGCTAGAATAAAAAAAAATTGTAATGATAAAAGTTAGAGTTACAAAAGAAACTATCAAACATTTCAAAAACTAGGTCTATTTTACACCACATCTATCTATAGCAGTGCTTCCCAAACTTTTTCGACTCACGGCACCCATTTTGATCTTAGGTTTTTTCAGGGCACCCTTCTCTAAGTCATAGCATGACTAATCATAAGGAAAATGTTAGACCCGATAGTATTTCATGATAGCGCGGTGCCCCTATACAGACATCGCGGCACACACTTTGGGAACCTGTAATCTATAGACAAAAATCTGAAAACCGTAATTATTTATTCGGAACTCTGGGTATGCAAGTATAAATCTCGTACATAGCCGGATTTTAATAAATTAAAGTTTGAACAACATATCACAGTCCAACATACAATTATATAAATAAAATATTTAATACTCACACAGTTAAATGTAGGTAAACGTAGCGGAAAATTCAAATTTTCACAAAGTTATCCCATAATTTCATAACCACTACACGCACTTATTTGCACAAAAATCACAGTTACGAAATAGTGTGAACTAAAAAACTGAAGATCCATGAATAAAACTTTCTTTAAATTGTCAAAGCATCACGTACTTCCTAAAAGGACGTAATAAACAACATTGAACTTTATAACCGAGTATACATATACAGAAGTCATTCTCGCTGATTATAAGTCAAACAATCCAAGCACAAAATAAAATACGGGGAATCCCCGTAATTTAGTATAGACGATGTTACCATCACTACAAAATATCATTCAAAGAAAAGGGGACTCCCCGAATTCGTCACAGAATAAGTAATAAAAAATTCCGTGCTCTTTTCAATCGGTCCGAATTTATAGTTTTGCTTAAAGTATGAAATGGTTCAAATATTTACAAAATATATTTTATTATTTACTGTGAAATTTTGAAACCCCCTAAAAAGTGCCGCTCAGGGCACCCCCCTACCCCCATTACACAACGCCACTGTTACCAACATATACATTATAACTATATGCTCATCATTATTTCCAATCCTATTGTGTCTTACTCGGTTTCTGTTTTGTGGTTTTACATGTCTGCAGTTCGTACCCAACGTTTTTCATATCGGCATTTTTCCAAAACCATTCTCTGATTTCTATAAAAACACATGGGCCATTTAAAACAGAGTTTTTTCAGTATTAACTATGTATTTCACAGATTTTCGCTCAATTTGATCCGTTGAGAATAGCTGCTGTGTTTTTATGTGTTTATACGTGTACCGATTTTTAAAATTTAAAAACAAATCAATAGAGCGATAAAAGTGTAAAATACTGGTGGATAATTTACATATCGTTATTATTATATTGAAATAGAATTGAATGCTAACGACGACGAAGTCAAACACGATGATGACAATCAGCAATATACAGTGCACGTACAAGCCATTCCTGAACCAATGGCATTACCTGTTGTCCATGTTCCAGCTAGAAATACTTTACAAGTACCGAAGACGTGTTCTACGACAAAGCATTTGCCTAGACTCGTGCAAACGGAATCCAACAATAATCATCATTGTTCGTCGCATTTAGGTAACGTGACACTCGAACACTATAAACACTATCTTGTTGACACGATGTATATTTTTTTAAGGAAAATTACTATACTTCATTTTTATCCATTTGTATTATCAGACTTGGGTAGTATTCAGAATACTTTTTAAATGCTTTTTTTGAAAGTATTCAATAAAATATTTTGAATACTTATAACGAATATTCTGAATACTGTATATCGAATACCGTAAAATCATCTCTTTTTTAAATTACTCTTTTTTATTACTTTTCCGTCGTATCTTGTATAAGCTAATATCAGGTATTTATTATTATTGTAAACCATAAACTATAACAGTTATGTAATATAAAAATACAATAAAATAACATACATTTAGTCTACATTTCAAATATTTCTGTTGAGTGGACATCTATTATTTTTATAGTATGAAAACTAGAAGTATTTTAAAAGTATTCTAAATAATGTATTTGGAATACAATTTGTATAAAGTATTTGAATACATATTCGGAATACTATTTTTTGTAAGTATTCGAGTATTTATTGTAAATACTTTTAAAAAGTATTTTACCCAAGTCTGTGTATTATATTATCTAAACTACTATAAATCAATGTTATGTAGCATTTGAATGAGGAGGAGGACATAAAAGGACAAAGTACTACAACTATTTAATTAAACATTATCCCATACCCTTAATTATGGATCATGACTATAAGCTGGTTGCGCTTTTTTTTATGTAATATTGTACCCCAAATTTTTTTTTCAATTCGAAAATTGTTATGTTAGCACATAAATTATGGATTTGACTCCACAATTACTCTGCTCTGTGTAATTATGTACAGTGGCGTATATAACATTTTTTTAAAGCAGGAGGTGAAATTATAAACATAGATTTTATGTCAATATCAAACGTCAATTTTTTTATCTCTTGGAACGAAAAAATAATGTTTTTGGTATTCCATCAAAATTAGCAAATATTACATTAAATGTAGTAAAATTGTACACAATTAATATGTACATGTTAAAATATTCACGATGCACATTTTTTCATTCTAACCATTTCAAAACGGCATTTTTTTTTAGCCCTTAGGTAATTTATTCCCGAATTCCCTTCCATTTGTACACCACTGATTACGCAAAACATATTTCAATTGCTTATTTCTAAACAAACCCATAAGTACATGCGCTTGAGTGTACTGGAAATACTACTAAAAATACTGAAAATTAAAAAAAGAAAACCCAAACATCCTTCTGGAATTCCTTTATTTTCAACGAATAAACGAATTTTCTTAATTTTTAACTTGAAATTACAACTTTTTCACCATCAGTGGCATATTTTTGGTGGGAGAGGGGTCTCGGGTCTTGACTCCCCGGAAACAGATTCAAAGTCATAAATGATTGATAGATAGTACAGAGAAAAAGAACATTAATTTATATCATATGCTTGTAAATAACTTTTCGTTTGTATTTATAATAAAAATTATAATATAATTATATAATTATTAATCCATACTTTATATATATATATATATATATTTATAATATTATAAAATCCCTTATTTTTTAGAAAAATGTAAAACGCCCACTCAAAAAAATTGAAAATATGTCACTGATCACCATTATAGACTAATTAATAAATCCATATTTAATTGTATTTTTTCCAAAAAATAAAAATAAAAATTTTCCCTATTTATATATTAAACAATTTTATTTCAAGCAAATTGATATAAGAAAATAGTATACAACTGCTATATTTACTTGAAGTAAAACAATAGAATATTGAGTCAATAACAACATAAATTAAAAAACCGGTTCCTAATAGTAGTAGGCAAATCCGGATTTCATGAATTATCTTGATTATTCACATTATGGCACACTTTTATATTCACATAAATTAAATTAAGATTGAGCAAATAAAATAAGGTACCTAATTGGGTATTTATTCGTGATATCACTGTAAGTCATAAAGATATAAAATAAACTCAACAATGTAATAACTAGTTTTGGTAACTAATAAAACATAATATTAACTTGTTAAATTTGAATAAGATAAAATAAAATAAAATAAAATATAATATATATAACCTAAATTAAAAATACTAATGATATGTATATATAATAAATACACATTATCCCCCATAATTAAACATTTTTATTTCAAATTTTATTTATGTTTTAAATTCTCTCAGTAACTCGAAGTTTCGATATGTCGAACTTTTTTATTTTTTTTTTAGTCCCTTGCGACATTGAGATACCAAGGTTTCTTTGTATATTACTTAAAGGAATACATTTAAATAAATCAGTTTAATAATAATGAATATCTTTTTTTTTAACATATATGGGTAAGTGTTTTATTTTAAAATATATTTTGTTTTTATAAAATAATATATGTGATGTACTTGTATATTAGCTTTATTAAAATAATAAAATGTTAAACACTATTGATTTTTTTTTAACAAATTTTTTAATTTTGTGTTAATAAATCTATTGTTGATTGGGTTTTTATTCAATAATATTAATATTTCAATTATTCTAATCACGAAAATATCTCGTTTCTTTTAATCAAAATTATATTTTGATCGTATATATCATATTTTTATATATGATATATTATACATCAAAATTATATTTTGATTACTTAATCAAGTGAATAATTAATTATTAAAATAATTATATTATTCCCAACACTAGTGTTTATATAGATTTTGAGTAAAAGAAAATACTTCTTTGAAAATATATATGTGAGGCCTTAGACTTGACAACCTAAATTGGTTCGCTAACTTTTGACCTTCAATCCATTCGTATATTAGAGATCATGGTGAAAATCAAAATCCACTAATCAATGGCGCATAGAAGATTTTTGACGAGGGTGTCGAAAATATATATTTCGAGGTACCCACCCACCCCACAAGTAAAATCTGAGTTTAGGCATAGTATAACTCTTATTCTTAAGTATTTTTGGTTTTTTCTTACTAACAGAAATACTAAAAATAAAATGTTTTAAAATAGACCTAATATTAATTTTTTTTCAATTTTCTGGGTATTAATTTATAAGTTTGTATAACATAATTTTTGGGATTGAGCTCTACTACTTATTTTCATGTGAAGCTTTAGTTTTAGGGTTAATATAATTAGTATGTTGATTTGGATAGCTGAAAAATTAGATAGTATTAAATTAAACAAATATTCATACAAGTTCACATAGAATTAATCATCCACCAACTCTCTGAGGGGTGTCAGTCGACACCCTTGATCCCCTCTGTGTGCACCACGGCCACTAATATTGTCCCGTTAAACTTTCTTCATTAAAAACAATAATATAAATCTTAAATTTTAAGTGTTCGAGTTTAATATAAATTGTTTATTTTATTATTGTCTTTACAATAAAAAAACTAACAGATTAGTTGGATGCGCCAACATTTGTCGTCGCAACACAATCGAATTATCAATGGTTGAATGCGGATTCGTACTTATTAATTTATACTTCAATATTAATAAATAGTAAATTATTAATGATAATGTAACTTTTTATCCATATGTTTGTGATGACTTTAATTTGAGCATTATATGTGTACCTACCTATTCTAAATCATGTCCTGACTAATCCGGATCGTAGTTTCACCAATACCCGTGTAATTAAATAAGATGCATAACTTATCTTTAAAACCTTGAATTAATTTATAAAACATATTATTAAAATAGTGGGTTTAATTAGTCATATGATTGAAAAATAAGTATCATACATTTAAATTTGTTCAAACCATATGCGAATCTCCACACATGTACGGAACTTAAAATATAATAATCGCAACAAAAATGTCTTGCTAGATAATATTCATAATATATAAACAATTGTACTAAGTTCAAAAGTCCTTTAAATTTTAAACTAAAATATGCAATAACCTATTTTATTTACAATAATATGAAAGATTAAAAAGTAATTAGATATATTTTTAAAAATGTATATAAATAATTGGATTTATGACAAAAACATTAGCTAGATAATCTATCGCTTAGGTTAAGTTAAGTTAGATCTGGAAGATAATTTGGAAAAAAAATTTTATATCTTAAATTTTCACACAGATATGATCAGATAAATTATAATTTTTTAAATGTGAGCATTTTGGATTGTTAAAATCTACATTAAATCTGAAATAATAATGACAAAAATAATAAATGTTAATCGTTAATAGTTGTAATCATAAGATTTTTTGTACCTACTTATAAAAACGAATTTAAATTAGAATCTGAGTATTCCATGAATAGCTTATTGATTTTACTATAATATTTTTATTGTTTTGATGTTGATGGCAAAAACAAAACAAATAAATATACAATTGTTCTTTAGGTATCTACTTCAATAGTTTTTTCAATAAATTGTAAATTAAATGCAGAATGTACTTTCAACATACCAGCGGCGTCTTAGACTTTTTTTTAAATTGTTCATATAATACTGTTAGATACAAGGACCTATATAAGAGTAGGTAACATCGCTACATATAATCTATTCCTATTTTAATATTTTGAAAATCACATACTTTGAAATTAATAATTATTGTTCTTACACCGTCTTGAAATAAGTCACTCTGAAATGATCAGTTTTCAAATAAAATCAATGAACAACTCTTTCCTAGTAGATTAATACTATTATTCACATACATTTTATGAATACCATATACTATATAATACATAACAGTATTTATTTATTTATTATTTTTTTCTTATCTAGTATTAAAATAAATATTCTCATTCTATACAAATTAATTAAACGTCATGGTTAATTCATACAGCAACAGACAACGGTTGGTGTGTAAGTGTAGATGGTCCAAACAACATGCACATGAAGGTCTCATTATTACCAGATAAGTCAGACGTTAAAGCATCGGAACATTTCGACTTAAATGGTAACTATAGTACAAAAACAGTACCATTATGTTTTGTTTAAATATATCCAAATTTTCAGAAGAAAATAAACTAGAAGCCAGGAGGTTAGCTTTACAACGTAAGAACAACTATATGCGTAAGCCATGTAGAAATATTAAAAGAACACAATCAACGGTAAATCTTTTAGTTAAATTTTAAATTTATTTTGATGGAAATCCTTGTTTAGCCAAGGGACATGTTCTCAGCTGATGTTTCTCGGACAGAATCTGCATTGTCAGCCGAAAGTAAATACATAGAAACAATTGACACACAACTATTAATTCACAAAGCTCGCAGGTTTAAATGTTTTTAATATTATAAAATATTCAAAAACAATAACTTTAACACTATTATGTATTTATTTGAAACAGACGTTTGAGTCAAGAATGGGACACAAGAATTCAAAATGGAGGTGTAACTGAATCGGTTCAATTAGTCGTAACAGGTGATTCGGTTTCAAGTAGAACATCTCAGCATTATGCAACCAGAGGACATCAACATTGCTCATTCAGAAGACAATCAAGAAGAATTTAAAATTAAAATATTTTAAATAAATTATTAGCATAAAAATTATTTTTTTTGTACAAGCAGAAAAATTAGTTATCAACTAGAAAAACGTATTATTACTCACAATTACACATTTTTATATAAATTCAACTTCATATTTAACATAAGAATTTAAAATATTTCTTATATGGTTTGTATTATTATTATTATTTTTAGATGGAAACAATTTCACATAAAAGCAATAATAATAAATGTTATACTGTAGTGTATATATATAATACAATTTTTATTTGAAATTTGACTTCATCTAAACCCATAATACATAGATCCAATATACAAACAAAAATTACTGTTTAAAGGGTTGTCCAATTGCAAATTTAATTTTCTTTTCTTGTGGTTCATCTTCTGATTTCTCAAGGACATTTTTAGGTTGTGTTTTAGCATAAGCAGGAGTAATCCAATATGGATTATCAGCTGCATCTTTAGCATATTTTAAAATTGCTTCTCGTGGGTCCTGATCATCTTCTACTCGTTTACTTAATCCCAAATTACGAATAACATATGAGCTTAGAGTGCTACCAGATGCAGCAACACGACCACCCTGTCCTGACTTGATTGGTAAATCTGGTCTTTTAGATTTAACTGGATCCAATCGGTCTTTGTCATTTCGTTTCTTTAATGATTTATTTCTATCTTGTCTGAACATAGGCAAAGCGTGTGGTGTTATGATTTGTTGTGTTGGTACCATTTCCATTTGCTTAGTCTTAGTATGAGCTTTTGAAGCACATAACATTGCACCTCTTTGACTATCGCCTTTATCATAAAATACTTTAACTGTTCCATCACCACAGCCTGCAAATAACTGCTTAAGCTTTGGGTGCCAATACACCTTAATGGAATGTGTTTCAGAAACTTTAACTTTTTCAAGAAGTTCAAATGTATTGGTATTATAAAACATTAAATGTCCTCCCGATTCTTTTGGACGTACTGAATGACCAGTCACTACTATAGAATCATCAGGGCTAAAACAACAATCTGTTGAAGAATACCTATAAAATTAAAATTTTATTTAATAATTATAAGATATTAAAAATTAAAACTGCCTTAATTTCATACCTAGAGTAAAGTCCATCAACAATATGTATAGGCTTTTTGAAATTTCTTATATCCCAGAGTTTTAAGGTTTCATCAATACCTTCACCTCGAGTACAAATTAAAGTATCTCGATAAGAAAACACAATAGAAGAAGTATCAGAATTATTCAAATGGCCATCTCGTATCGTAAGTGTGGCATTTACAAAGCTTGGTTTCCTTGTATCCCAAACAAGAATTGATCCATCTCTACATGCACAAGCAACTAATTTTCCATCATTACTATAACTACAAGTGGTTGGTATTGTTCTTAGACCATTCTTGGCCCTACATTTTATAATACTTTTGTGTTTATCTTTTTTGGTCATGTCCCAAATACGACAAGATCCATCTTCTGAACTAGTTAAAAATTCTTCTTTATTTCTTGGATGCCAGGAACCACAAGTCAATGGAGATGTATGACCCTTGGTACGCACCTAAAAAAAAAAAAAAAACAAAAAATGTATTAATATTATTTAAAAATACATATAATACAATTTTAATTAGTTGTAAAAAAAAAGTTGTAAACATAAAATATACTTACCATGTCTGATATGTACTGGTCACCTTTGACACATTCCCATAATTCATGACCATCTCTATCTAATACTTTAGCTTGAGACATACCAGAAATAACTAAAAGTCGATCTCCAGTGGGTGAATATTTTACACACTTAATTGGATGATTACCACAAGGATTTAAAGTACGGAAACTCCGTAATGTTTGGTCCATACCAGCAAAATCCCACAATCTGACTTCATAATCAACAGATCCACTAGCTAACCTGACCCCAGGAGGATCAATACAAAGTGCAGTGACTGCTTTAGTGCCATGATTTAAAGACACTTGACTTTCTATAGGGATTTTAATTTGTTTTGAACTATCATCGTCATTATCATCATCATCATCACTTTCATCGTCTTCATCAGAATCATCTTTCAAACAAATTAACTTTTCAGCTTCTTTTTTCTTATCACTTTCATTCACAGAAAGATTTTGTACATTATTAGTTGGTATTTTTATTTCATCAGGTACTGGTGGTCCAATATAATCGTCTTCATCATTTATATCACTAGTTTGCAGATTGGATTGTATCTCATTAACAATAGATTCAGAATCAATATTGGACATTTTCAACAAATCTGAAATCAAATTAAATAATATACATATTAAAAACAATTATTATACTCAATATGTATAAAAGTATAATTCATTTTATTTTTATACGTGTAATAAGAATTTAAACATATTTTCTAAGATTAAAACAATGTTGATAACATTAACAAAATAAAAATAATTTTATCCGTACACATGAAAATGAAAATTCAAAATACCTAATAAATATTTTACAACTACAACTAATGTAGTATCAACAAATTATAATATCACAATCAGAGATACATATAATAAGAAAATAATTCTTAATCTTATAATACAGGGATCTGGGATAGTTAAGGAGATATACTTACATAATATTTTCTAAATTGATTTAAAAGCTTTGAAAAAGATATTCGTTTTGTTTACAATATTGTTACTTGATAATTCAATTCAATATTTCTTATCATCGAAAACAATTTGGAATTATCACAAAATATATTACCTATTCTATGATTCTACTTTGCATATGATAATCAATTTGAAATTTTAATTCTAAATTAAACAAATTTAATACCTAAAACTCATTTCAACAGTTTTAGTTGATTATATATATGTAGTTAAATGTTATTTTTATTTTATTTTAATGGTGAATTATAAATTTTCCATTTCACTCTTATCATAAGAATGAAAGTAGTAACATTTACCGTAACTTAACCTCTAAACATATCATGCACAAATAATTGCCGAATCTTTTTTCTCTTTATTGTTGTATAAAATCTTACTCTACGATTATATTCATAATTTATACAGTCACTTAATTGCATAGGTGAAAATTGAACTGGATTTGCGAAAAGCCGTAAGTACATATTTACATATTTCTTTAATAAATTATAAACTATGAATACAATTTAACTTATTTCTAATTAATAAAATAAATTATGAAGAATTTTCAGACTTAGGAAATCTTACTTTAATTTAAATGGATTTTAGAAATTATTTAATATTATAAGTTTAAGACCCAGGAATAAAATCTTAATTAATTATTTTATCAAGTTACGTTTTATTGTGTAACTAGGTTATTAGTGAAATTTTTTTAATTCAACATATCTTACGATGAATTCTGTGTTTCAATCACCTTAAATAATTGTATTGAACGTTTTATATTTTATAATATATTTCTGATGTTCTATATATATGTTACATTAAAGGTGTGCTTAGATATTTGTTATAGGAAGTATCAATGAGTTTAGGTGCTTGTCTGAATGTGATGATTTTTACCTTTTCATTTAAAAAAAAAGATTAATTTTACGATTTTGCTAGTTATTGCGTATGCTCTATAGAAATCCATGATGTTCAAAGAGAATTTTGTATAATTTTTTTTTTAAGTTTCCATTACAATTAAGACATTTTGGTTGTCCCATGATATTTTTAATAATAACAAAAGTATTAGTCCAATCCACCCACTACTAAATTCTTTAATTTCCTTTTAAATTTTAAAGTTTTTGTTTATCTACATCTCATTTGCAATATTGCTATATTTTAATTCAACGAAAAGTTTATAGAAATGAATACTGTGGAATCATTATAGATAAAATACTATTTTATTTTTACCTAAAATAAATATCGTTCTTAAGAAATTCAGAAATATTATTACTATAATAACATATAATTAATTTATATTTTATGGCTCTCGATATTGATGCATTTTCCAAAGAACCACAAATTGTATGTTAAGGAGCCACAGATTCCTGCTTTATAGCAAAACCACTTTTGGCCTATGTTATCTTTTATAATTTCTCATCTATATTTTTTATAGTAATTAATATTTGATATCATTTTGAGAAAATTTTGATCTATTACTTTATATTTAGTGTTGTATATAATATGATATTTAAGGTATTAATATTAACTTTCATTTGCTATCAAACTCATTTAATCTTTGATTTATACATTTTTTAACATGACATATCCATTGCTATAACTTCTGGTTAAACAAAAATGAAGAAATTGTTGACTGCATACTTGAAAATTACTCAAAAACTTTATAATTTACAAAAGCACTCTAATTAATACAAAATATTTTACTATCGAGCTACTAACACTTATTAAAAATTATAAAATTTTTAATTAATTATTTATAAATATAACAATTATATCTATCATACCCTTTAAGATAGAATTGTTATTCTTCCATTCAAACATTAATGGAATTAATTATTTTTCATAATATATTGAATTTTCATAGCACTGTAATAATTTATTCCTATGACAAAATGAATGCTTTCATTTAAATTGTATTATTTGATATTTATGAATGATCTACATGTATTCTGTATAAATGGAACCTTTACAAAATTTATTAGTTATATTTTACTTTATGTTTTTATTATAGTAAATAAATTTGAACGTTCCAAAAATTGTTAAAATCCAATAATAATATAAACATCATTCATATTCACATAATTTTTTTAAAAAAATGAGTGATGTTCACTTGTAATTTACAAAATGTGAACAAGTGAATGTGTATTCACAAACTACATTCTTTCCAAGCACTGTGTGGTTCAAGTAAAACATTTATGTTGTAATTCTCATAACATTTAATATTGTATAGGTTGTTCAATTGGTACTAAAATGTATACTTTATTTCACTGTTAACAAATAATGTGGACTTAAACAGCATATACATATGTATTACTTTAATTGTTTCAATGTTTCGTTCGAAGAATAACGTTTATGAATAACTAATAATAATTAGTAATATCTGTATTTAATATTTGTGACTTATATTTTATATATATTTAAATATATTTGTGGAGATTTGTATTTTATAGATCATATGTTTTAAATTTAAAATTATCACTATTTTAATTTACCGTTTTTTATTTATGTTTGTAGATTTAACGACTATGGCTGCACAAATATTCAATCGTATTGGTCAATTAGGTCTTGGTTTAGCAATAGCTGGAAGTGTAGCCAACACAGCATTATATAATGTTGATGGTGGTCATCGAGCTGTTATCTTTGATAGATTTACAGGAATAAAAAACACTGTTGTTGGAGAAGGAACACATTTTTTAATTCCATGGGTGCAGAAGCCTATTATTTTTGATGTCCGTTCTCGCCCCAGGAATGTACCAGTTATCACTGGTAGCAAAGATTTGCAGAATGTTAACATCACTCTCAGGATATTGTTTAGACCTCTACCTGAACAATTACCAAAAATATACACCATTTTAGGTGTGGATTATGATGAACGTGTCTTACCTTCAATTACTACTGAAGTTTTAAAAGCTGTAGTTGCACAATTTGATGCTGGTGAACTAATTACGCAAAGAGAAAATGTTTCTCGTAAAGTAAATATTAACATTAAATGTTTAATATGTGATAATTGTAATGTCTATAATTCATTTCAGGTTAGTGAAACTCTTATTGAACGTGCTGGACAGTTTGGTGTTGTGTTGGATGATATTTCTATCACGCATTTGACATTTGGTAAGGAGTTCACGCAAGCTGTAGAATTAAAACAAGTGGCTCAACAAGATGCTGAGAGGGCGAGATTTTTGGTAGAAAAAGCCGAACAACAAAAACAGGCTTCTATTATATCAGCCCAGGGAGATTCTGAAGCTGCGTCTATGTTGGCAAAATCATTTGGAGATGCTGGTGAAGGTTTGGTTGAATTGAGAAGAATTGAAGCTGCTGAAGATATAGCCTACCAATTGTCAAGGTCTAGACAAGTATCATACTTACCTCCTGGACAAAACATTCTTCTCAACTTACCAACACAATAATTTCCATTTATGCATTTAGGAATTGATAGTTAGTTATGTTTTTTTTTTTCTTGTCTTAACTTATGTAAGTCACAATGTACTATAAAATCCGATTATATATTATTATATTGAATCAAAATTTTTTTTTTACGTTTAAATATGATTTTGGTATAATAAAATCATAGATTTATAGGAATAGGACATCAAAAACTGATTTCTACTTATTTTTTTACAAATACCAAAACAACTGCTTAAAGAGTCTAAATATTGTTTTTATTTATCTCAAAGCGTAAGGCTAAAAATATTTTGTTAGTGAAACACAAGGCTATTTTGTGTCATAAAGTCATCAGAGTTGTCATCTTATATTTCATTTTTAAATTAAATAAATACAAAAAAAAAAAAAAATTACAATTTTTTCTTTTTATATAAAATAAAAAATATTACACATTTCTTATTAAAAGTTATTAAAATTTGTTTTCTTTTATATATAATAATATAATTTATAATACAACTCTTAGAAATTAAAAACAAACAATTAAATAAGTTTTATAAACAAAAATTAAAACAAAATCTTATAATCTATTTAATAAATTAGAAAAATTCATCTGGGAAAGTAAACATATTTCTTCGATATTATTTTGTATGTAATGCTGTTGCTTTCTCTGAATAGACTAGAATAGGTTTTTTTGACAGCCAATGTCTGGTTTATAAATAAATAACCAAAAATAAATAAAATATATATAAGGGAGTACATATACCTTATTTTATTATTAAATATTTTATTTCTTCCCCAAAAACTCGACCATCTGGTTGTATTGAGCCTCTTCTGTTAACATTTGAAGAGACTCCAAACAAGCCTTAAAGTATACCGTGTTAAAGCATGTAGATCTGTAAAAAAAAAAAATAGATATTCGTATAAAATAAAAATGTGGAAAATGTCATTGTAGTTATTAAAAATATTTATTCAAAGTACAGTGAAACTTCCATACAACGACATTTTTTGTTTAACGAATAATTGTGAAGAACCATGATCATCATTGTGAATCAATCTGTGATAATAAATTTCTATTCAACGAATTTCTCTATACTACGAATTTTATTTGTTCCTCATGAGACATGGTTATACGAAAGTTTCACTGTAGTTATAGTTTTGTTAGTAGATTATCAATAATGGTGTTAAGGGTACAAAATACAAAAGTGGTAAAAACAGAGCATTATTTTCACGTTTTAATAATTTATGGTCAAAATAAAAATAAGCCATATCACTTTTCACTATAATAAAACAAAGAAAAGCAGAAAAAAAAATGGATTATAAGATTTGACATTCGTTGAGTATAATTCATAATTCCTGTCTCTGCAACAATAATACTTCTACATTCTACTTAAATAATCCTCTAAGTCTGTTAATACATGTTGGACATTCAATTTTCATTTTTCGCGTGTCAACTACTTTTCACTTTCCGTAAACCTTTTTCTTATGCTAAAATTGGCTCGCAAATAAATCGTCTTCAACTAAGCCCCGAATTTATAAACTTTACATTGTTACATTTCTAATGCTTCTTCAGTAACGGATATTGTTATAAATATTTAATTACTCTTATTATAATATATTCAAACATAACCAACAGTAAACATTTAATTTCATGTATTATCTGCACATCGTAATTTTCTAATAGTTATCTGTGTTGATTGTGAAGTATTAAACAAATTTAAAAACAATAGATATTTATCATTTTTCTTTTTTTATTATTATTCAAATACTGGGTACACTTATTAGTTATTATCAACGTACCCTGTTTTAAAGGATAAAGGACAGGACGAGGAGGGTAAAAATAATAAAAATAATAAATTGTAATGATCGTAAACAAAATCAAAAAAAAAAAAAAAAATACCTAAGCCCAAGACCCGACAGGATCAGCCCCGTGCAACTGTTTAATCCACTTCTGTATCTTTTCCACCTCGTCCTCAAGCAGAAGCACGTCCAGACATCCTTTGAAAAAATCTGTCGTGAAGCAATTTTTCCTGCAAAACCAACTGTTCGTTAGGTATTTGTCGCTGTCTAATCGAAAACTATACGTCGAGGAAACATGGTATTAAAAAAAATAAAAATTTATGTTTGAAAAACAGTCGACACAAGCTGCCAACGTAACGATAGTAGGGTCAGGGACCGGAACGTGTTACTCACTATAGAAAATATTTTATATTAGGTATACCTATTCGCGACACACTACACACAACTTCCAGGAATGATATCCATGACGGGTCCTGAGCGAACGTTTTAGCGAAAGTTCTTTTCAAAGGTAAATCGTTTAGAGCGATGTAGTTCGATCATTGCGTAACTATAATTACGCACAATGCGAGATCGCGTGGTGTAGCCTTATGCGTCGTGGCAAAAGCAATAGCTGTTCGACTTCGATCATAAACGTTAGTAATGTGGCCTCGACTTAAAGTGCGTGAATTGGCATTTTTTTTTTTTTTTTGTTAAATCGACGACGTATCGCAAAACGGATTTACCGGCCCTTGGACTCACCGCTGGAGCATCGCGCTGCGACCGGCCGAAGGACGAAAGAAAATAACTCCAGAACCGTCGGCACGGAAGATCGACTGCACAATCTCGTCACGGGCGTGAGAAGTTAGAACGCTTTCTCGATTTACTCCAGCGGCGAGTGGTGGGTGTACGGCACAAATGAATCGTAACGAATCCCTAGAACGGTATCGGGCGACGAGGGACGACCAGCGGTGCATATTAATAGCGTGCTTTTTCGTGTGACGTGATAGTATTGTTATAAAACGTGTGTGTGTATGTGTGTATGTGTGCTGGGAGATGAGCACGCGGGACGTGTACACAACAATACCGGGTGAGGGTTTTGCCGAGCGGCGGCGGACTACGGGACGGCGGAGGGATAGTCATGCGAACCTGCATAGGGAGTGGAGCTGCGGTTCTCTGAACAGGTTGTAACAGTCCTCGCACACCCTGTCCAGTCGGGCGAATATCGTCTTGTCGTACACGCCCTTGCACTGGATGTCGAAGAACGACCGTTTGCTGAGCGGGTGCTCGACACCCGACAACGACGGCGACGACGATCCGGCGGCGCCGGAACCGGACATCCGGTGGTGACCGCCCGAGTGGTGGTGCAAGTGATGTGCGGCCGGAACCGCGACCACGGACACGGCCATTATGGCTACCAGCGTGGCCATCAGCACTATTGCGGGTTCGAAGCCCATTCCACTGTATTTCGTCATCTGCGGAAAACCAACG
The DNA here is from genome assembly GCF_003268045.1 of Sipha flava. NCBI lineage: Eukaryota > Metazoa > Arthropoda > Insecta > Hemiptera > Aphididae > Sipha > Sipha flava. Next base: position 393,710 of record NW_020271856.1, on the reverse strand, counting down.
GTCGGTATGATTAAAACGTAACCAACGACACACTTGACATAATATTCGTACAAAGATGAGGTGATTAGGATGGGGTTCGTGGGGATTATACGGGCGCGGAACATGTTTCGACAGCAATACAACGATCGTTTTTGTCGTACAAGGAGAGTAAATGTCATCGTTCCCCTCGCGTCCTTTTACCCGCGATAAAAAAAAAAAAAAAGAAAAAGAAAAAAAAATGCTGAAATCGCCACAGCTCAGAACACGCACGCAGCTGCCTATGATGACATCCTCTGGGCAGCCATAATTATGGTATTATGGCATTAATGCACATTCCCACCTGCACTTGCGTATTCTTATCATTTCGTGTCGACATCGGACTCGTTACCCGTTACGATTATTGCGCTCACAATACGTCAATATAGTTATGACGTACAAGCCAGTGGCGTATTTAGGAATTTTTCTAGGGGGGGGGGATGAAATATATAATAATACATCCTAACACCCATTAATTCGTACATAATATACATTTTTAAAATCCCCTAACTTGTTACCTATTGAGGTTAGTGTGGATCAAGGCAAAATAAGAATTAATCTTTATAATTACCTCATCATTTTCCAAACAAATTTTTTTATTTGTACTAAAATAAGAAAATAAAGTTTTTTTTTTCTTTTTGAATATTACTCATATTGTCTTAAAACTTCACAGTTACAACTTACAAGACGCAAAAAATAAAGTCGAACAATAGTCAATTCGGCAGTAAGTCAGTACTCGGAATGGCGAGGCGTCGCTATCCGTCAACGTCCAATGACCGTACATATCTACTTTTAACGAATCACGATATCATACGATAAAATATATATATATAGCTATACATTAGCCATAAATCTACTAGTAACAAATTTTCTAAAAATAAAGCCGCCCGGCCGCCCTATGGTTAATCCACGATCTTCATGGTCATTTTGTTTTGTTTACCGATTGCTTATCGGGTTTATTATAATCACTCTTGCATGAAATATAATTCGCAGAAACGTACAAAATACAGTACACCATAATATAGGTATATGCCTGATAGTCGTACATGCCGCCAACGATAAACGATTAGTGGCGATTAGTATATCAGACTATCAAAGCGGTACAATTACCACGACTAGAA